>NW_027287427.1:8257385-8317385 GCF_022747635.1 Hetaerina americana | reverse complement strand
CTGCGGGTTCCACGCATTGACCGATGGATACTTTCTTCCTCTTCCCCAAATATACACACACACACTCGCTTGATTCCTAAACATCACCGCGCCCTTCGTTTGTCTAGTCCGTACGCAAAAGGTCGCAGAAGGAAAGAAGAAGCCGGTCGGTTTGGTTGCCACAGGGTCACTCATTCCCGATGGGGTAGGCAAGGTGGTGGTGGTGACTGCGGTCGTGGTATGGGGTGTTTGTAGTAAGCGAGATGGGGGGGGCACAGAGGCAGGCAGGCGGGGCGGCCGGGGAATCCGGGGGATGATTCCGAAATGGAATGGGAAAGGGATGGGAGGGAGAGGAGAAGCGAGATACTAGGAAAAATTGAGAGAGAGAGAGAGAGAGGTTTATGGAAGCGGCAGCCAATCAGAGCGCAGGAAATCGTCAAGTTTTCCTTGTTCCCCTACCGCGCCCATTCCACCGGACGCCCCTCCCCTCCATCGCCCGCTCCCCCCTCCCTGCGACGATCCACGCGCCAAGGTCGCCGACTCAAAACATCGAACACAGGCGCTGCAGGGGAGGGGAAGGGAGGGGGGAGGGAACGTGAGGACGGCGGGAGGGGGAAGGGAGGGGGGAGGGAACGTGAGGAGGGCAGGAGGGGGTGGGTGGGGGAGAAATAATACGCAAAAAAAAGACGTGCGCACACACACACGCACGCACGCCCTGACACACACACACATACACAGAGGCAGCGCGGTAGCTCCGAGGGGCCTAGGCTACCTCTCCGCCGCCTCCCAGGCGGATAACGGGTCGGGGGCAGTTGGGGGTGGGGGTGGGCCATGCGCCGAGCATTCGGCGGAGGGGTGAGGCGGCTTTTCCTTCGGGAGTTGCGTAAATACGTTGACGTCAGGTCGGTTGCTATGGTTCGCCGGCGGAGTCGCCCCTAATTGGCGGACGCCGCCTATGGGGAAGTCCCGGCACTCTCTCTAACACGCAACACGCCTCGGCCGTTCCAGCACGCTCTCGCACGCCCGCCCGACTCTCACGGTGACTGGGAAGGGGGGGGGCGCTAAACTCTCCTCCGCCTAGAACTCAAGCTGCAAAGGCCCAACCCTGCCGAAGGCTGTCTTCTCCCGGATCCCTGAAAAAAACCCCTTTTGCACCCCCCCTTTGCCCCTATTTTTTTTATCTGAGGTTTTTCGGGCCCATTCGCAGCGCACAGTATGCAGTGGGATGGTGCTTCTCACAATCAGTCGAACGCAAGCCTCTCCCACTCCAAGTGTATCCACGCCCTACTCCTCCGAATTCGAGGAAAATGAGTCAAGTGTGCTTGCCTTTTGGTGGGAGGCGAAAGGCGGGGGGGGGGGGGCGTGGAGGGAGCGAAGACGGGGGGGGGGATAGCGGAGGGGTGGGAGAGGCCGAGTGAGCGGGGTGTTGAGGGAGGGAGGGGAAAGGGATGGAGAGGGAACTAGGGGGAAGTGTAAGACACCGAGGAGCGAGTCGGGATAGGGTTCAGTATCCCACAGGACGAAGGTGAGAGAGCTAGTCGTGTCTCGTGCGTGTTTTTTGCCAAGTGCGCGAAACTCGATCGCCGTCGCGGGAACAGTGTCACGGACTTTTCGGTGCGAGGAGTATTCTTGCGTTCGTCGGTGGACCGTCCAAGGAATCGGTGACCCGTCACGACGGATCCCAAGGCTGTTGACATTGTTTTTTAATCCGGCGCATGTGCATAAGTGGGGGCGCCAATTTTCTCTTCCCTGCGCTGTGATCTCTATGGGGATAGGACCACCGCTATAAAACTTACCTTCGTTTCTTACCTGTCATCCCCCCCCCCCCAGGAGTGAAGGAACGGAGGTGTTCGGCTGTGGAGGACCTCCTTGAGATATATTAGTCAAGCGGCAGTGAAAGGAAGGCAAAAAGAAGTCGATGGAGACTTTAGAAAATCACGGAAACTGTTAGTAGACTGTTTTTTTTTTCGGTGACGATATTTTTGTTTGGAGAGACGGGAGGAAAAATTAGACCTCAAAGTAAGACTTGTTTTTCTTTCGAAACGTTGGACATTTCTTCTCCTGCTTCGTGGTTTTGTGTATGTATGTATTGCTGCACTGTTGTGTGTCTCGTGGGTCCTTGACGCCGTAGTCAACAAAGTCTTGTGTCCGTTCCCTATTCAGCTTTTTACGTGATCGTTTTTTTAATTGAAGAGGCGATAAATCCTCTCCAGTCGAAAGGATCGACGAAAGGGGGACGGAACTGTGTGAAAAAGGATTCGTGGTACCCTCTGGCTCTTGTCGCCAATCGACTACTTTGTTCATTACGACCCGTGAACGAATTAGAGGGTCGCTATGCCTCAAGAAAGTTACAACTATAACTCATCCTATTATCATCCGAGCCCCGAGAAAGATGTGAGTATTGCTATGTATATTTTTTTGTTTTTGTTGTTTTTATAATGTTCAAAGGTTTGAAATGTTTCATCAGGTGTGCTATAGAAGTTCATTTAACATTCGATGCGCGGGCATGATTCGCGCATCACCGCGGATGTTTGAAAGAAATTGACGATTCCTGAGAAGATTAAGAATCGTTAGAAGAAGAAGAAATCTTGCGGATACCTTGGAAAAATATTAGCAAACACGCGACAGTTACTCATTGATAGGCGGCATCTCTTTTAGCGGGTGGTTTTAAAATTCTTCACCTGTTTTCTCTTAGCGGACGGGTGGTAACGTCGCCTAGTCAGTTCGCCGTCTATTATACATGCTGCGGGCCGTACACCCGCGGTCACATGTTCGCCGGCACTTATTGGGACGGTCCGGGGTAGTGGGAGGGGAGGGAGGGAGGCGGTAAACTCAAAACTTGGTAGCCCACTTTCTGCGGAGAAATATTTTGAGATGACATCGCGCAGAGCAGTGTATTAAGCCGGTAATGTTTTGTGATGCCCTGCGCCGTAGAGGCCTGAGTCTTTGATTTAGCGGATTATTCGAAATATGGCAAGTTTTCTTCTGCATGTTCTTTTTCTGATGCAAAGTTTAATCCTTCGTAAGATTCCGTTTCGTTGCTTCTGGCACCAAGTAATCCCAGTTATTTCGTTTCTGGTTCGTTCGTCTACGGAAAAAGCATTGCAAATAAGAATTTCGAGTGGGTTTTGCGAGCTGGCGCATGCCTCCGTCTTCCGTCCGTCCGTCGTCGAACGAGAAAACGTTCAAAACAGTTTCTTCCCAGATAATTTCATTGACGTTCGTTTGCTTTTCATGTATGCCCGCATTTTACTCGTCTCAAATGTTTGCTTTGACACTGCTCCTCTGCCATGTCTACTTGATTCTTGGTTGTGTTGATGATCTTGTTTTGTTTAATGCTTTTCCGCTTGGCTGCTCTCGCATGTTTCCCTACGTGCGTTTAACGTCCGTGATGAAACACATGGGCGTCGCTGTGATGGTCCCGTGTCGGGAAGATGGTAGTGAGATGACTTTGTTTTTGGCCGTTTATGTAAGTTTATCAACGTGGGATGGGGACTACGACGTTTCTGAAGAATCATTCCAAGTCCCACGTGTGGCCAGATTTGAATTTAACATTAATTTCGAAATTTGTGCTGGAAAAAATATTATTATTTATTTATACCCTCCAAGCCTACGCCAGGGTGTGTGGCAGGGTGTAATACACACCAGAATAATTTTACCCGAATATGACCCTGCCGCGGTCGAACAATGTTATTATGATCCCCTATCGTTCGCGGAAAAAATGACATTTTAAATCTATCCGGTGTACACTTAATCTCTCTAATTTTATTGGCATTATCTCTCCAACTTTAATCCGTAGGGACGCATTTGCCGCTGTCTTTCTTGATTTAAAATCCCACTATTTCATCTCGAAATCATCGACGCAGCCACCTTTATTTTATTTTCGTCGATAAAATTTTTCAGTTATAATGGAAGGGTGTTTGTGTGGGTCTTCTCGGGCTTTCCGTCGCCGTTTACCGCCGCTGTGTTTCTGGAGAGTGCGTCAACGGATCCTCAGCCACCCACCGATCAGTCTGCATTCGCGGTGAAACCCTAAGCCACTCCAGCGCACTCTTAATTACTGGTGGGGAATTACATTGCCTCACCATTAGAGTGGCTATAAACATTCGTGTCACCGGCCATCGGCTGACATGCGGCTCTAACCTGTAAAACTTTTTTCCGCATTCTTTTAAGTCTTCCTTTTTCGTCCGAACGCTTAAATCGGAAGACGTTTTTTTCCGTGTTGAGTAAAAACTATTAAGCGCGCTGACTTCCCCATGGATCATTCATTCGAATTCGTTTGCCGTGTCCAGAGGGGACTCGCCACGTGCTGCTTGCTACCGGTGTGGTGGCGGCAGTTCCCAGGCGTGGAGACCCATTCCCCAATTAAAATGTAACGTCCGCACGTCATCTGGGTGTCCCCCCCCCCCCGGGACCTCAGTTTTCAATCTCACAATCGTTATAGACTTAGTGCAACGGAGACCGCGTTTGCGCGCTCGGCGTGGACGTCTCAATAGCATAGTTCGCGACCTATTTTTTTTTATCGCCGACCTTGGGGACTCCCGAACCGATCAAATCTCATAAATCGCTGTTTTGTACCTAATCCTTTAATAGGTGTATAAATTGTTTATCGTGGGATAGCTCTAAATCTCTGTAACATTAATGAGCGTTGACAGCCCACCCCAATATTGCGTTGCTCCCATAAATTTCCGATACACGATCGATGTTTAATGATATTACCCTGGAGATTTGCTGACAAAGGATATGTGATGGGAGGAAATAATATCTCTATTAATGAGCAATGGGTCGATTCCTCTTCTACCTCCCCCTCCTTCCCCCTACCTGCCTGCATTCAAGGTGGTGGCATTTCCTGAGCAGTATAATTAGATTTATTACCTTCGTATTTAAATTAAATACATCACTACGATATAATATAAGCAAAGGAAACTTTAGGAGGCTTCTAAGATCGTATCTCAGCTTATGTTTTGATGTAGATTTATTTGAGAAAAAAAATTCTCCACGCGCAGAATTTATTTACACGGTTATTTTATGTCTCGAATTAATCCTGCGTTTGACGCAAAATTATAATAGACAATTTAGATCATAGGAAAAATTTTGAAGGGCGATCAGAAGGAAACAGGCCTAATTTATCCATTCGTCATTTCAACGTGTTTCGTTCCATCGAAGCACACATTCGGGCTGGCGGAAACCCAGCGACCTGCTATTCTCAATTCGCCTGGGATCTTAAGTAATTCGTCGTATGTGGCATTTTTCTTCGGGGAAAAATTGGTTTGCAAGTTCATTTTGTTGAGGAAGAACTCCTTGACGACGCGTTGTCAAATATTTTGAGAACATTAAACACAATGGAACCTCGATGTGAAGTTAGTATTGGTACATATTACTCGTATCCTCGCTCAGACGTTTTAAGATAACTTTTTGGGGAGCACCAAACGAACCATATCCCAAAATAATGACGGTTGCATTGCTCATTCACGAGCCGCGTTTTCTGCGTCAATGAGATATCGTATTCTTCAATTAATATCGTGGTCGTGCAGTAGAAATTCGAAGAAGTGCACTTCCTTTTTGAGAGTAGGGCTAATAAGTCCATTTTGGGTTTTTTTAAATTTTTTTTACGACTGAACAGAATTTAATATTTTTTAAATCGGAATAGGAAAAACCACATCGTTGAAGGTAAAGTTCAATCTTTTTATTTCATTACTTCTACTCATTCGTGTCCGTTATGTTAATGCTATTTTGAATCTTTAAGTTAGAACTTTTTATCTTTCACCAGTGTGCTGACCCTGGGCAGGTCTTTGTGTATCGATGACTCGGCGATAACTTTCGAAATAATTTACGAGAAATGAACTTTTTTCTCACTCGCCATTTCCTTCATTCTTATTTTTTCGCCAAAAACAAACAAATCCTGTTGTGCTCCAAGTAACACTCGGTTCCTAGGAAATAGTCCGTCAGCATGCCATCGGCGTCCGCATGGATTAAGTAAGACGTTCGCGGATTAAATCTGCAGCCGATCGCAGCGCACCACCGCCTCTGGCGCTAATAACACGACCACCCGCGCCGAGGGAGTGATGTGGGTGTGTCCACCTGTGAGTAACTCTGAGCTGGCTCCCGTGGCGGCGCCTGGTGTCAGTGTTTGTCTCTCGTTCTCTCTCTTAAACGCACACTTGAACGCACGCACACACATCTAACGGCAGTTCCCGATTCGTTTTTGGCAGGTAAGACGAGGAGCATAGTATAATTCTTCAACTACGCGTAATTAAAATAGCCCTGGTAGTGTGTAGGCGAAATCAACCATCATTAAATGGGATCCATGCGCACGCATTTCGAATAAATATGGTTCATATAAGAACTCAAATGAACAATTTGATCTCGACAATCAATCATTCATGTAAAAACAATAGAAGACAGATATTCTTGTCCGCGCCTGTTTTACGTTACAGGTTAAGCCATGAGACAGAATTTTACGATTATTAACTTTTGTTACCAATGAGAAACTTCTATAAATTAACGAAATATCCAAATGTTGAATTAAACACGGAGATCTTGCGGTATAAATGCTTAGTTATTGACCTATAACGTATAAAGTTTTTTCTGTTGATTAACGTACTCAAAAATTATATTTTCATATGAAAAAACTGATGAAATTGTAAATTCATAGTTGCGTTTCTTTTTTACTCTGATTTGTTCAAGCTACAAACATTTGTATAGGGTATCAGGTAATTCGATTTTTCGCGAATAACCATGAAATTCGTTGACATATATTCTTAATTATTTTTTTCCTGTTCTTAACGCCAAAGTTTACTCGAGGTGCGTACGTGGCAGTATAACTTCGCGTTCTAACGTTTTAAACGGGATCTCCGATAAAAATGGCGCCATAGATATGATATTCATTCATTTAAATAGTTTCGCAATTTTTTCATGGTAAAAAATCGCAAAGTTTAATGCAATTCATGAAATCAAGTGTACGCATTAGCGCCATTTTTTTATTACTGCAACTATTAAAAAATTGGACTCATTGACCTGTAAATGTTATCCCTGATTGATAAACTCTAATCTTCCTTCCGAAGTATACCAAAGGCTTTTATTCTTTTATGGAAAAAAGACGTTCTTCAGCTTCGAACCCAAAAGTACTGAATGAAATTGCGTAAGTACATGTTAGAAAAAGAATTAGATTAACTCCCCCGGATTGTATTGGCCATACCTACTCTCTTCTCAGGTAATGCAATTCACTCTCTTAATCGTTTACCTTCACTTGATGGTTATAGGTGTGAATATTTTGTGGCACTGGTTGTTGGTATAATTCGTAAAAAGTAAATGTAAACTTAAAAGATACTGTGCTATGGTCTCAACTCCTCTCTCTGTCGAAATGCTAAAGAATGAGATTAATTAACGATTAGAATTTTCCCGTTGATATTTTTTTTGCAATGTTTTATTAATTTGTTCCTTAAAATTTAAAGTCGCAAAAACTTTGGAATTATATTAATTGCGTGAGACTTCACGAAATATTCCTCCTAAACAAGGCATAACTTAATGGAAACTCATTGGATCTTCGATTAATTTTGCAATAGGAATATTCCGTAGAATAATATCAAACCAATCTTATAAACGTTTCACTTTGACCAGATTGTGCGGATGGGATGTCTCTTGAGACATATATGTACGTCTTCGTAATGCTCAAGATCTGAAATCTGTTCTCTCTGGTCGCCATTTTGTTCAAAGATAATCAAAGCTCTTGGAATTCTTTACCATTGCGATCCTATTTTCACATTCCAGTGTGTTTTGTTTTCTTGTAGCTCAACAGTAAGCTTGCGGTATTGCAATTGCCAGAGGATGTAGTACCTTTGAGTGTAATTAACCTTCCATTTGCCGGTATTCAATCGGAACGGCTATAGCATAGACACAGCAACATGAAACCGTGAGTTATTCGCTCTGCGTATTTTCCAGCCTATTGTATTACGCAGCATTAAGACCAACCAGAGAGCATAGGATATCAAATTCCTCTACCAATAAGCAGCCACTCGGAAATTGTAGCACGTGTCACCTTATGGGACCAATTATCACAGTGTCATATCTGACGGGACCTAATTGATCACTAAATACCTCAATTTAACCGAAAGTAAAACTGCACCGACTCACGAGTTAAACAAGAGTTTGACTTTGATCGAAAAATGTGGTCCCAGCGTTTTTGAATACAAACGAAAGATACAAAGGATATTAAATTTTACATTGGAGAACCCCTCTAGTTTCAAAATACTCAAACCTAAGGTCATTAGCAAAATATTTGAGTACAATGTAAAAAAATTCGAACCAAAATTAAACAGGCATCTCTCTTGATAGATTAAATGATAAATCGCCAATTCATAAGCGGGTACAGTCCCCCCCAAAGTTCACAGTGTCCAGGACGGGAAGAAATGTCAGTACAAGTAGCACTTCGAAAGTTGGACCCAGCCACACCCTTCTTTGAAAACTAAATTAATAAATCCTAATGAGATATTATTATACCAGAATTACTTTGGTCGTTGACGCACCAAAACGAAGAATGAAAAATAATCTACGTCACTTCTATTTATGACAGCGGAAATAAAAGATCCGGGGAAGTGCATTCGGGTTTATTGACGTTCCTCTCCTGCAAAATTATGTAACTGTGAGGACATTCATGTACTTCCTGGACAGTCCTAAAGTTTTTTTCTCAAATAAACGAACACTGTTTTTCTAGAGTAATATCTCATAGTATGAAGTAACCCTTTTGGTTTAGTGCCGAAATCTCAGAATCCGGAATGAAAGCAAGAACAGATTCCCACTTCCCACTAAGTTCTGTCCCGAACCATCATTCATAGTTTGCAAAAAAATATTCTCACTCATGGAAGTTGTACATATCCGTAACAGTAGGAGGGATATCATATTTTTCCCACAAAATTCTATTTGGTGTGACGCAATGTGCCAGTATCTACATTCTGTGGAAATGTTGGTTGTTCCTCCTGTTGTAATGGTTATTTTACAAACTTTAACCACGTGGAATTGACGAAAAAAAAGTCGGGTTCTCGACCTCATTTCTTAAAGAATAAAGATAAATATAGATGGAATTATATTTCAATGTCGTGAAGGAGGCATGAACTATTTCCTCTTATTCCTTTTTCATGTCTAGGGCATTAATACGGCACCATCAACCACTAGAAATAGGGGCAATTCGCCTTCTCATCTATCGGGACAGAACTAGTCAAACGGATTGCTAGGATCCTTTTAAGCCGGCTCAACAATATTATATTATTTTGGTGCTGCGAGTGGGGTCCACGGCAAAATCAGCAACGTAATTTTGGCAAAAACCTTCCATCGCATTTAAACTTATCGACTCGGAAGGTGGGATGTAAGCCTGGTGGGCAAAAAGAAATAATTGAGGGTTACCAGGATTGCCCATCTAAGCATTGAGAACAGCTCAGAAAGACCTGTGGAACCGCATTAAGGAGACTTACTTCCATTCAACGAGTATCATGAAGAGCCCTTCAGAATACCTCAATGCTTAAAGAATATTTTATAGTCTCTCAAGTATCACGATCGAATTACAAATTTCCCATTGTGGTTGGTGTCGAGCTGTCATTATACCTCGCAGCCCCTCCCTTAACCGGTAATTTTACGAGTAAGATTTTAATAATTTTTGCGCCTTTATGCTATTTCTCTGGGCTGCTTTCAACCGCATTTCAAATAGTTGTAATATTTCTATGGATTGTAAAGGCTTGTTTTTACTGAAATTAATCAAAGAAGAGGGCACACCTCGTGGCCGTACAATTTGTTGCTCCATCTTTGACAACACTTGCCAACTACCAGAAACCAAGATACCTATTGACAACTCGCCTCATTGAATGCGCTCATATTTTGCAGGAAAACTTCTTTGATTTGTTTCGCTCGCCGATTTTCTTAATGAATTTTCTCACGCTTTACAAGCCAAAAACTCCAACCAACCAGGTTTCCTACCACGTTTCACGACAATGTTAATCGTTTCATTTATTATTGTTGTGGTCGTCCATTTTGGGGTATTTATAGTATTTTTAATTGCGTTTATCAGTTATATAAACTCTGAAGGTCATATCAAGTGTTTTCGTCCGCTCAATTTCACAGTAATTCATCACAGTTTGAAATCATTCCTTATAAAAACTCTCCTTTCCTTTGAATTTATTTTCAAACAGTTATGAAAGTACCCATCAGCCCTGATGAAATATTTCACCCATTTTTCGCCACGGAATTGCCACCTCGAGAAACTCCACACGTCGCTCGAAAGCAAAGGATATGTCTCCGCCTCCTTTGTATTCACGTTTCCCCACGCGGCGGTCGTATCTTACCCATTTCTTAGCCTGGGCCAACACATTCAGAAATTCACTAAAACGGATGGTATACGTGAATTTATCCTTTTGATACTCTGGGGATGCATTTATCTTTATATTTCTCTCGTCGCAAATAAGTCGATATCTACCAAAGAGACTGCTTAATAACTAGCAGTCAGTAGTCCGAGTGACCTGGATAGACGGCATTTACTGCTTGATGCAAATTGTTACCTGTTATTAGCTGTATTTATCCCTGTGGGTAGTTTTTCAGGTTTTCCAGAAAGTTTAGGCAGTTATTAATTGTCACGTAAGTAATTTCATCTACTACGTCTTGCTATAACGCTTTCTGTCAACACCGAGCCCTCCTCTGTCGGAGCCCGTTGAAAGGCATTCAATTCTAAACTCAACAAACTATGGGACGACTCTTAAATTTTCTTGTCCGGAAATCCTCTGTTTAGGGATTGACATCGACCCATAGAATGAAACCTTTTGGGAGGTAATTCTTATACTATATTTACGAATCATGAAATAATCACTTTGCCGCGTACACCAAAGAATGCTGAACTTTCGACTCCGGCGGTATCTATCCTGGAAGCAAAGTTTTGTTAATCAAGCGGTGTTGGAAGGTAGAATAATGAGTGTGCTTAAAAGGCATTGCCCCTCCCTTCGAGAACTCAAAAGAGGCGTGGAAAGTATCACTTTTGACCCCTTCTTCCCCATAAACCGTAAATGTTGGCGGTTAGAACTTAACCTTAAGCGTCACCCCTCGAACGTAAACATTTCGCACGCAAGATGAGAATACATGGTCAAAGAGATGTAGTTGTGAATCATTTGTGGGATTGCGAAAGCATTTATAAAAATCTAATTCCAATAAGTTTCAAATAAATAATGTTCTAATTAAGCATTTCCATAAAATCAGGTTTTTGATCTGATAGGTATGTTTCAAAGCGAAACTGGAGATACACGGAGGTCTCCGTATATTTCCAGTTTCCAACAGAAAGGATACAGTGTGCGTGGAACCAGAAACATTATCCATGTTTCGCTGATTGCTTCTTCTAAAGAGCACCACGCGTGTCCTGAAGCTAACTGCATCTATATATTTTGGATTTGGCAATTCCCGCAAACACACACCACGTTTGAGTTGCCTGGTTTCGACAGTTTCGAAGCCTGGATAAGCGCCTCCCGTTGTTTTTTTCGCTTGTTGACGCGCAGTCTTTTGGGGGCGGGGATGAGTTGGGCAAGGAGTCGCCACCGCCCGGGAGGGCCGGCAGGCGGCTGTACTCCAGGGGGGCGAAGAGCCCGACCAGAGCGCCAGCCTAACGAGGACGACGATAGCCAATGAGGGGCGCGAATCCGTGGCAATGGGAAGGCGCCAAGGTTTAAAACAACCTGGCCCTGTGGTCGTGACACATGGAGAGAGGGGGGCCTGTTAAGGGCGCGGAAATACTATTCCTAGTCCTCGCGCGGAGTCGCAGGAAGGGGCCTTCCTACTATGAGGCGAAAAAATCGTGGACCCGCCCTGAATGTACCCCACACTGATTGTTACCCATATAAATAAATAAATAAATAAATATATATAATATATATATATATATATATATATATATAATATATATATATAATATATATATATATATATATATATATATATATATAATATATATAATATATATAATATATATAATATATATAATATATATAATATATGGCTCTGGGACAAGTATTTGCGGTAGGCGTTTGCCTCCTGACCTCTGCAGTGCCATCCACTGCGGTCTGGCTCTGCTCCTACTTGCATTTGCAGTCCACATCAGTGCTTCAGCAAGCATGTGCTGGTGGTTGAGGGACTATACATCTTTTATATTACATGGACGTCAGATCAGTGTTTTCTAGTTTGCACAAGGAAGAATCAGAATACTTTTCTTTCCACAGGATCGCCCTTTCAATTAATTGCCTTACGTTGGAAATTTTATACACGTTCTTTCAGCATAATATCCCAATCTAGTCAAAAATGAATTCCATCCTGCATTTTTTTGGTGGTGAATTAAAAGTAGGAATGAAAAATACTTTTGTAAAAATTATTGAACAATTACATCGAAAAACGAATAGAGTTGAGGAAGAAGTACATTTTTGTATGCATTCTGGTTTTATGTTAAGAACTACTATTTTCACTTTTATTTAATTTGATATTTTTATGTCGCTATTTGTATTTAAGGGAGAATTCATTCAATTTATTTATTTAATTTATTTGGTTGCATTGCAGCCATGGATATTTCAATACAATTTTGTATTGGATCTCGACTGATGTAATTCATGGTGATTTAAAACACTCATTTTCCATACAGGTCTGGGACGATGCCCTATGTCTTTACGACGACGATGATTATATGGCAGTGTTGTCTGCATCAATAACTGTGCCGCAACCTGTCGTCGGTCTAGGGCTGAGCATAGCTGAGGGAGAGCGTGAGAATTTGGACATGGAGGTCCTTGGATCAGCTTGTGTGAATAATGGCAGCTATACAGTTGCCTCTACATTCATCACATCGACATCCAACAAATCCTCACATATCTGTAAGTGTCTTGCAGTCAATGATTATTCATGAAGGGCTGAATATAGTTCATCTACTTGTTTCATTCAGCTTAAGCCCAATTAAATGAATAGTTCACTAAACGGTGGCATAATTTGAAATAAATAATTGATGCCCACTAGCAAAGAAAGCAAGTAAAAAGATGAGGTTCCTATGGATTGAATATTTTATAACTGAAAATCATTAAATTCAACTTGACTTTTATGTCTAGAGTACTCTGGAGGAAATTTTTCTCATCAGAAATCTTTCATTTGGGGCAGCAAACATAAAGTATATTGAACAAATTATGTCATTTTTGCGTTAAAGCAATGACAAAAAAAATTATATGAAAAAATAAGTTTGTAATATTAAAGAAGTTAATATCTTTCTCTTGTTTACTTCTTACCAGTTAATGTCAAGGAAGAGACATACAATGAATGGCAGGAGAAAGCAGTGAAACAGTGGTCAAGGGAGGATATTATGAGCTGGATTGTGTTTGTGGCCACGGAAAACGGCCTCCGTTGTGAGGATATTATGCTCTCTGGATTCCGAGATCTCAATGATGGACTGGGACTGTGCGCACTAACACTAGATGACTTTCTCAGGTTGGAACCAAACCATGGTGCTCTCTTCTACCATGCACTACAAAAATTGTTGATATCTAGGTCATGGCATCCAGATCACGATGCTTACCGAGGACAAGGACTTGATTGTGCCCGTAAGTACTTTAAATTGTCTCAGTAGCGCAACTCATAGCATTAGATTGCAAGGCCGCAAAATTTAATTCGTCCGTAGTGATCATTTTAACCTTATTCTTTGATAGCAAATTTCCATTGAATTCAGTCACCCTTTTTCTTTCTGTTGAAGTGCCAATCAATTATCTATTATGCCATGAGAAGAATGTAATCATCAGCCACAAAGATATAATTGTAGCAGGGTAAATTTATTTTAAAGAAATTCTAAATGTTCTTAAAATATGCTTCCTATTTTTGCTTAAAGCTTAAAAATGTTATAATGTTCAAACTCAACTGGGAACTTATTAATGCTTACTTAGGCATTTGCATTTTCACTTGCAAGAAATGGCTTTTGTTTATGATAGCAAAGTTTGTTTTCCATCTGTAAATAGCATTTTTGTTTCAATTTTCAGTTCCTGGGTTTAACACATCATTCCGAGGAGAAGTGGACAACCGATGTCCAGATCCATTGGCAACGTGGCAAGTGCCTCAGTTAAACCTCAACAACGATGACCTCACGTGTGAAAGATCCTCAGGTAGGTTTCATTGTTTTCATTGCATCAAAGGAGGATAATTGAATTAAATGTGCCGCCTTCACAAACAAGCTGTTTAGTTTATAAGTTATGGTGGTTGACAGTTGGATGATATAGTTAGGCCTATAAAACTTCAAAAACATGCATTTCATGCTAGCTATATCTTAAGTCTGGCTAGTTATCATAGATTACATGAGCGTAAACCTATAACTTTTTCTACATTTGTGAAATTTTAGTAGACTACTAACTTGTTTGTGAATTAATTTGTTCCAAGAGCCTGGTTAGAATAAGTTGCCAATTGGATTATAATATACCAAGATCCCCCAAGGGTGTATTTCAAGAGAAGTGTGAGTACATGTTGCATCTTCCTGTATTTTTCATAGGTTTGGATTCTGAAGGTGAATCTCAAGAACTCAAGACAAAGGTGAAAAAGAAGGGTGTCGGCAGACCGCCACGAGACCCAAAGGAAACGGCCAACAGAACCCGTACGCGAAGGAAGTCAGGTGAGCATGGAACCTATGCAACGAATTCAAACTCTGTTCTTGTCCCTGCACACTCTCATCCAATGATGTTGCCTTCACCATCACATTTTTTGTTGCTGTAAGAGCAGGTTTTGAATCCTGCAGAACTGTGTATATAACCTCTATAACCCTAAGTATATATTTATTCAGTTTTATTGATATGAATAGGGACATCCTTTTAATTTTTGTAAATCATTTTGTATTATAATTTGGGGTAGTCTACCCATTTGGGTGGGTTTTGGATTGACAGGCTGAATGTGCCTACATTTGACCTCTTATTACAAGATAAAACCAGATATCTCACTCACTTCAGTTCTTCTGGAAATTCTATCAAACATCTCTACCCTTTTCATATCCCTACCTTGCTCTGTAACCTCCCTCCTGGCCTCCCCTCTATCACATCCTTCACCATTTCCTTCCCAAATGAAATGTTCCGCATCATTCCTTTCACTCAGGTTTTAAAGCACTAACAATTGCTGAATTTGCTTAAATTTGCTTACAGCCCCATTTGAGGATTTATTAGATTAGGGAAAAAACGTTTAATCCGGCATATGATTATTTATTCTTATAACTGAGTTGAATCAATTCTGTTTTTACAGGTCAGAAGTGCGGACGTTTGTGGGAGTTCATCAGGGATTTATTAAAAAACCAGAAGTATTGTCCAGGTGACATCTGTTGGGTGGACCATGATCAGGGAATGTTTAGATTCGTCCAAAGTGAGAGAGTGGCCAAGCTGTGGGGAGAAATCAAGAAGAATCCCAAAATGAACTATGAAAAACTTAGTCGTGCCATGAGGTGAGGTTTAAATATTTTCTCCAGTCTTTTAAATTCTTGAAGCAGATACTAGTCCATTTTTTTTTTACCTGTGAGAACTTTATCGATAATATGTAATATCTGATTGGCCAAAAATTAGCAGAGTTTTGTCAACTCTTATGGTGATGGAAGAGCAATGGTTGATGCTTCATTCCTAAATTGTTGACACCAAAAATAATATTTAAGTTCATTGAATCTCTTATACTGGAGTGTACTTTGCCTCCTGTTCCAGACTTGATTATCCTCTGGATCATTTACCCATTTTAAATTCTATATACTAGAGTGTAATCCCTGCAAACCAATCCACAAATATTTTCATCAGCCACTTACATTATATATTGCTTATTGTATGCTGGGAATTCCTCTGCAAATAGTTATTATATGACAGTCAAATCATCTACCAATCAATATATTTTAAAATATGATAAAAATTAAGAATCATGTGTGTTCACCAGGTGTCTTCGAACAGGCTTGACATGTATTGCTGTAAAAATTTGAGAGCCATTTTTGTTTGCAGTAATATTTCTTCTCTACAAATTCGGCATTTACTGATTGCAATAGAATATTCCCAGTTAGAAATAATGAGTTACCATTACGAAGTGCCAATTCAGACCAAGTATACTGTTGGCAACAAAGAATGCAAATATTTAATAGTCATTGGTAAACAGTATCTCTATGGGCTGGGAACATAAATATACATGCTAAACGGAGTACCTTCATATTTATTATACTTTTAATTTGAATGAACATTCTCTGAAATATGGGCTCTTTTTTATATTATTGAAATAATGTAATTGTGTGTGTACTCATGTGCAGGAAGTATATTTATGTGCCTATTACCTATTCATTGAGCTGGAATAAATTATTTATAGACTCTTACTTAACTATCACTAACAGGACTTTTGATTTTGCCGTACTTAAATTTGCAATGCCAACACAGCCACATTTAGCTTCAACTCATTGGTTAATACTTAAGATACATATTCTGATGACTAACCAAGAGAATATATGTTTGTATATCATGAATAACGAAAATTAGTTACAACACAGGCAGTACTTTTCATTTACTATTCTAGTAAACCTGATGCACATTGCAATGCACAGGTATCTTGTGTCCTACCAGTGTTTTAATTAATTTTTAGTATGCTGTTCCATCACACTTGTTGTTTTAATAACTCAAAACTATTCATCTTTGATTATCAAATGTCATTCAACAAAGATTAGTCATAAATACAAGATGGTGATCATGTATATCCAATATTAAAGAATGAAAATTTATTCATTCCAGATACTACTACAAAAGCAAAGTCCTCCTTCCAGTCCTAGGACGTCGTTTAGTGTACAGATTCGGCCCTAATGCAACCAATTGGAGGTCAAACAATCCCAACTTCCTGTGTAAAATGACTCCATCCAACCAGTGAATCATTTTTAATACTCCTCAGCCTCAACTCACTATGGGATAACTTTCCTCTTTTACCAAGAGGATGAAAGAGACATTAATCCCTGTCCACTGGAATGTCAGAATCCAATACCGTTCCTGTCCTACATCGATAATAACTGAACCTTAAGTGGGGCAGGAAGTTAATATGTGGTGCTGTGTGATGATGTAAATCCTATCGATGTGATTTTCTTCTGAAGAATGTGATGTTTTTTGTTTTAAAAAATATCAGGGTAGGGATATATATTTGGGGTCATTATTTATTTGGCCTTTCTGGTTTGTGAACAATTCCAGATTTGCCACATGAACAGTTGAGCAGTGCGAATCTTGGAAGATTCTTGCCTGTTAATCTCTCAAGACTGGTCTTGTGTATGTAAATATTATCACAGTAAGTGACATGGTCTTAATATGCTGTGCGATTCATTTCATCTCTCTCACATCTTTTTGTTTCTCATCATTTCTTCATTTTTCAATAAATAATTTTATGTATATATGTAACATGTCTATTGCCTATATTCTTAAATTTTATATTGAAAAAATAAAAAAACCAGAGCAATGAACCCAAAGGTTGGATTGATAGGTTAGTGCAGAGCTTACCTAATATCCTTTGCGGTATAAGAAATTCACACATCATGGCAGAGGGGTCAATTCTGTATTCCCTGTGACACATGCGGTTTCCTAGGCAATCCTGATACCTTAAAAATCCTATACCTAGAGTGAAGCTTAGGATCCCCAGAGATCTGACAAGTGATAGAAACATTTGCCTATTAACTGGATGTTCATGTATGAATCAATTCTCTCTTGAAACTCTCCTTGGAAAAAATACTAAAAAACTCATGACCCTGTGCAATTAACACTATTCAGAAAATTGCATGAGATGGATATAGACCAAAACAAAAGATGAATAATAATCTGGTGGATGTAAAAAGAAGTCAAAGCTGTAATAAGATGCAGAGACTGAATTGCAGAAGCTTCAGCAGGAAAAGAAGTAATGCAAACTTTTAATCTGTCACCTCAGCTATTTAATTTATATATTGTAAGCGAACTAGATGATATGATATAATTATGGGAAGACCAGCAAGGAGAAGGAAGAGGAGTAAAGATTCAGGGAATGCGAGTGGATATCTATCACTATCACGTGAAAGTGAATAAAATAAAGACAAAGATACTCGAGAGTTGAGATGTATGATAACAATTATTCAAGACTCTCCATTCATGATGATGAAAGTCATCCAAAAAATGGAAAAAGCTGCCTAGACTTTCGAACTCCCTTAAATGAAAAAGAGATGAGTTTATTGGGCACATTTTACAAGATGTAGGCTGGCCAAAAATTATAATGGACGGCAACATTATGCAAAAGGAAAGAAGAGGTCAGCATAGATATAACAATTATTATTAGAAGTCGGCCAGCTAACAATATGTTTTTGATGGACCCTAGTTTAACATACTACTCTTCTCCTAAACCCTAAATATGATCACAAATTGTCCATAAACATCATGTAACTCATTCTTTAGCTATACATGCTCTCTTGAATTGCATCCAAAATATCTGTTCTTTTTTCTCTCTCTTTCCCAGCATTATCTCTCCATTACTATCTTGAGCAACCCATTGCCTCGCACTATCTGCTCCATTTATTAATCCCGCCTTCTTCAAATGTCTCCAAATTACCCTCTCTCATCCCCTACAGTTTCATCACATTTTTTCTTGCCCAACATCTCCAGAAACTTATCTCTAAGGCTTCCAATACCTATACTTCAAGCCTCCTGCCTCAATGGACAAGTTTTTGGAATTTACAAAACTACTTTCCCTGCAATTAACTTCAGCACTTGCTAAACTTTCACAGGAAACACTTTTTAAGTCCACATTGACTAGTTTCTTGGCTCACCTCAGCTTCATTGTGATGTGACATCAGGAGAGCATGCAATTCTGAAGCAAGGGTAAACCCACTTGTTGGGAAGGTGTGAGGGGGGAGAAAAGTGTGAGAGTTGGCAAGAGTTCGGGGCAGCAGTAAGTTATTTGGATGGAGACTATGTCATAGCTAATGACTGAGGAGCAGACAGAGAGTAGAATTGAGTAAGAAGGGGAACTAATGTTTTCTTAAAACCAGGAAAATTTTTAAATTACAGATTGTGTGATGTGGTGGAACTGTTCCATAATAACAGAGCCAAAGACTATTACAATTTTACAAAACGGAACAATAATAATGAATCAAGAAGATTACATACGTAAGTGTGAAGATTTCATTACCCAAAACAAGTGCAGCACTCCCACATCACTATTTCCAGGGAATGGAAAATACCGACTATTTTCAATGGACTGCCGAAAGTACACAAAACCAACATAACTATCCCCACTTTTCAAACCACTCAACTGGCAAAAGACATTCTACAGTGCACAGATGCTCCTAAAGAAAAAACCATAAAATATATTCATTCATAAACCTATGTGTAGAAGAAAATTACTTCATGTTTAGTAATAATTTTTACAAACAACCAGAATTGCTGGCCAATGGCTTCTTCCCTCTCACCTCTATTAATGGAAATGGTTATGGAAAATCTGGCAAACACAATCTTCAACTCAGCCAAAATCTTAACCAAAAATGTAATATGAAGGTGGTCAGTAAAGTTTCCGACCTCAGAAAAGCAACCAGACCTCAGACCACCCGTGTACATATACTGGTTCCATTACATAGATGACAGTCTTTGCTGCTGGGAAGGAACCAATAGACACCTTAGTTTCTAATTAAAACTAGACACCTTAGCTTCATTTTTAAACTCGCCACATAAAAACATAAATTTACTATAGAACCAGTACAGAATCATTCGATTAACTTCCTAGACCTAGCCATCGGAAGAGGGGGTTCAAAACACTAGTTCTCAATTTACAGGAAGTCCTCATTCACAGACCAAATTATATCACATGACTCCCTACACCCTATCGCACGAACACTAGCCAGCTTCCACTGGATGCAACACAGAATCCTCAACATTCCAATTAACAAATCCCACCACGAAAAATAACAAGACCAAAAAAAAACAATACTCATTAACCACAGATAAAGTATAGACCAATAGACACCCTATTATGTAAGCAGAAAAAAACCAAAGCATTACAGAGCTTAACTTAGTTAACCCTGGAAACATCTCCCTCCACTTGAAACTCACAGTGTTGGTGGAGGATCCCCTACATTGGCCATCTGTCAAATTAAATAGCCAATAGATTCCCTAAAGATAAATACAAAATTTCCTTTTGACCCTTTGAATCTCTTTAAACTATTGAGCAATCCAAAAGACAAAGCAGACAGAGTTCAGAAAAGTGGAGTTTATGAACTGACGTATAATTCCTGCCTAGCTAAATAAATAGGTCAAACAGGCAGACTTTCAAACAAGAGCAAATGATCACCGGAAATGTCTTCAGAAGGAGATGAATATTTAATGGTCGCAAAATGCATAATTGAAACCAATCACAAATATAACTTCAACCCCAAAATGCTACTCGTCAAATGGTAAAGGAAGAAACTACATACGAGGGTGGTCCCATAAGTACCCGGCGTGTCCTAGAGATGGTGGTAGTTGTTCGAAAAATATCACTGTATTAGAAAGTATGCTATCTATAAGGCGTATGCTTCAAGCTTGAAGATGCCATGTTGTTTCAGTATTTGTTTGGCAGCCATCAATATTGAACATTTTCTGTGAATTTGTGGAAATGGAGAAAATTGGTCATTGTTATATGTAGCAATACTTTTATCTGAAAGGCCTCAGCCCAACTAATAAAAAATCTAAACTGGATTCTACTCTGGGTGAATCTGCTCCTTTGTGTACAACGGTAAAATATTGAGGAGCAGAGTGCAAACGAGGCCGCATGAGCTGTCAAGACGAGCATCGCATTGGTCGACCAAATGAGGTGACGACACCAGAAACTGTGAAGAAAATCCACCAAGTGATACTGGATGATCGTCCACTGAAAGTGTGCAAGGTAGCAGGCATAGTAGGAATTTCAACAAGTGGTGTGCATTACATATTAACTGAAAATTTGGACGGGAGAAAGCTGTGTGCAAGATGGGTGCTCACACTTGAGTAAAACCATTGTCGTGAAGATGTTTCAATTGATTGTTGAGCAAAATTTCAAGGCAAAAAAGCAACATTTTTGCACCGTTTCATAACTATGGATGAAACGAAAAGTGAAGAGTCAGGCGTGATGTTGTGGAATTGAGACATAATAAAAACTTCGTTGCAATTTTCTGCAGTTAAAACTTTATTGCCGACCATGGTTTCGATACACTGTACTTCGATACTGTTTACCTGATGATGATACAGTGTATCGAAACCATGGTCGGCAATAAAGTTTTAACTGTGGAAAATTCCAACGAAGTTTTTACTATGGATGAAATAGGGGTCCATTTCTTCACATCCTAGACAAGAGAAAAATCAAAACAATGGATTCAAAACGGAGAACCGACTCCAAAGAAGCTGAAGAGCATTTCATCTGCAGGCAAGGTCATAGTGTCAGTTTTTTGGGATGTGCCTGGGATAATTTTCATTGACTATCTTGAAAAAGGAAAAACTATTAACTGCGAGTATTATGCAAGCTTTTTGCAACGTTTGAGTGAAGAAATCAAGCAAAAGCGGCCGTATTTGGCTAAGAAGAAAGTGTTGTTTCATCAAGACAATGCACCATCTCACAAATCCTTTATTGCAATGGTTCAAATTCATGAATTTAAGTGTGAATTGTTACCTTATGCACCCTAATCACCAGATTAAGACCACTCAGATTATTTTCTGTTCGCAAACTTGAAAAAAATGGCTCGGCGGTCAAAGATTTTCCAAGCGTGAAGAAGTGATGTGGGCAGTTAATGGCTATTTTGAGGAGCAAGGTTCTTATTTTAAAAAGGGTATCGAACTTATGGAACATTGCTGGGAAAAGTGTATAGAGCTGCAAGGAAATTATGTGGAAAAATAAATAATTTTTTTCCAAAATATTTGTGTTTTTTGTGCTGGGTCGGGTACTTCCGGCACCACCTTCGTGGATGCCTTAGAGCAATGATAAATAATTCAACACAGGATCCAAAATAACTAGTTGTTAAATGACAATTTATTTCAGTCTCAATCCCAATTACTTGCAATGAAATTCAATTAATCCATCTCTCACCTGTCCCCACAAGAAACTTATATCCACCCCCTCCATCTTCCTGCCTCACCCCATCCCTCAAAGCAGTGTCATCTCGAAGACCAACAATTGAACAACTGGGGTTTACCCCAATGGAGAATGGACCTTTCTTCTCCTTCCCCCCCCCCCTTCCCATGGACAGACTCTTACTTTAGACCAGGAATACACACAACAGCTTAGTCCCAATCCAACACTGGAGGACACCAACCTGACAACCGCGGAGTGAATCGACTCTCGGAACCTGGATGATGATCCCTAATGAAAGAGACCGATTGGCAATGGATTAGACCCAGCACCACAGGCCGCCATTCTCCTTCACCCCACCATGGGTTGACAGGACGATGGATACCATAAGGAATTCAGATATGAGGAAAGGACTGTCTCATCGCAACCAACTGGACTCTTTTTACTCCTTTGTCTTCCCCCCTTCCTCTATAAACACTTAATCTCCACCCCCATTTTTACCTTTTTCTCTCTCACCCTCAAGAGCTTCGGTATTTCCCACCAGCCTCTCCCAGCATGTGGAGACACCCTGGTTTCCCTACCTCCAATACTTAATATATATTGGACTCTGTACAGTGAGAACTTCACTTGAAAATGATACTGTACATCGAAAGTAGTTGAAAATAAATCTTTATTTAGAAGAAAATTTTAATAATCTTCGTCCCTGTCATCAAGTAATATTTAATAGTTAAACAAGATACAAATCCTTAAGGGTTTACATAATCACTAAAGTACTTATATGCCAGGTTATGCAGCATAATTTAAAGAAAAATTATAAGAGCCTGAATTTGCCTACAGGGACAACCAGGTAAAACATGATGACGTTTAAGATATTACAACATCTGACAATCTTGTTAATGTCTAATTTGTTGGCACACCTACAGCTTCAATTAGACAAATATATGGGCACTCATGTACTTAATTGATCACTTATCTTTATTTACTTCAGCAATAAAAACAAGTACAATACAGTATTGCAACTACGATTGTTAAGAGATGCAAGGCAAATTAACATAATAACAACTCACACCTTTGAAAACCATAACGGCATAATAAAAGTCAAATTTATTAAGAATAGAGAAAAATTTGAATTTTAAAATGACAAGAAATGAAGCCGAGATACTTCCTTCCCTAATGCACGCTTTTTTTTGGAACCTCTACAACATTAGACTGGGAATAATATGGACGAAAATTGGTCAAATCCCAACATAGAGTTTATCAGTCAATCTTTATTCATCAAAGAGCAGCACTTACCACTATAGATGTTGCCAAAAGAAAAACATATAAATACATACATTCATTACTGTGGTGAAGAGACACACATGTAATATAATTTCACTTTTGAGAAGTCCAGTTCAGAATATTCACTTGAAGAATACAAGGGGTTTGCAATCAACCAATCCTCAATAAACCTATCATGGCTAGTCTGTCCTGCAGTATGGGGAAGTTGGTTATAGAATTTTAAGGCAAGTTTATCCGACTGATTGAAGGTTTTGGACAATCTGCATTGGGTAATGACTAACATATTTCTTGACCCTGTAATATGGTTGTGTATATTGCCTATTAATTCATAGTTATTTACATTATCTTTTACATGAATTAAGCAATGGCAAATGCATATGTTAAAGAACGTTTTCACTCTTATCCTAACAAATAATGGACGACAGTGATCATGATGGCCAGAGCTGGTTATAATCCTAACTACTTTCTTTGGTAACATAAGCAGAGATTTTTTGTCATTTGTGTGTCCCCAGTCTTAGCCCAAAATTTAGGTAACTTACGAAAAAGGCAAGTCTCAAATGTTCCTCAGGAGTACAGCTTTTAAGCCTCCTGATTAGGAAGAGATTCTTGGAGATTGCAGTTACATGACTTCTCCAAGAATGATTTGAGTCAATAAAAAATGCTAGGAGCTAGACAGATCTTTACCAGCACTTCTAAGTTCACATAGAAGATATTGTTTTTTAACAATTTAAAAATAGTTTATTTGCCGAGAACCATCCACTAGCTTGTTGTTGACAGTCTTCCATTTCTTCATGTGCCTGATCAGGATTTTTACATTCATTTATCTAAGTCGAGTCATCAGCAGGTATGTTACTTGGTGAGTCATTGATCATCAGCAGAAATAACATAGGACGTAATACTGGTGCGCCCCTGAGGTACACCAGTTTTTACTCGCAAGATAATTTATTAATAGCTATAACTTTTAACATTTGTTTGCGGTATTTAAAATATGAGGTCATGAATTTTAGTTCTTAGCCCTGGATGCCATAATACTGCAGTTTTTGCATGAGGATTCGGAGGTTTACACAATAATATGCTGAGGAGAAGTCAAACCAAGATATAAGCACAGCCTCTCTTCCGAAGTACTCAGTACTTGGTTTAAGACGTTCAACTGCTTCCTTAGTAGACTTTCCAGGTCTAAAGCCAAATTTTGAGGAGCTAAGTAAGTTTTTTCATTTTAGATAAGTAAGTATTTGGGTACTGCCAGTAGCCTAAATGACTTTGCCAATCACAGGAATGATGACGATGTGGCGGTAATTTCTGGATAATGAGGCGAAAAACAATTAAGTTCCGATGATAACTAGAGTATTTAATGAACGGAGAACAAGGCATTATCAAGTAACAGAGAGAAATTTAGAAAATACACTGAATTTAAAATGTGTAGGTTCCCACCCAGTCAAGTAACTATTTAATCTTTCGATTGTGCTTATGGCAGCGCTCACCAGCTTTTGCAACTAAATATGACCTTTATCTAAATATACTTCGCGATATGGGGATTAACATATTCTCAGATATTCGTGCCCATTCCAATAATGTGTCCCACACAAACTACTGATATGCGTAGAGAATTGATTATAAGTTACTAACTCTTCAACCCTACTTTCCTTGAATGAGAAATTGGAGCATTGGAATTTAAAGTAACTATTGAAATAAATTTTATGAAAGTTTATAAACAAAAAATTTACAAATTTTCATGGATATAGAATATTCCACGAAGTCCAAATACTTAATATAAAATAAATAAATATAATATTAATGCATAATTTTACACTTCGGTAACAACTCGTCAACTGTTACTTTACTTTTCGTGTTCTCCGCATGATGACACTACAACCATGCGATTATACCGCCATCCGCAGGGTTTCTAGCATTCTAACCGGTAGCCATCTTTTGGGGTTAGTTCTCGTACGAGAAAGTTGGCTGCCACGAGATCCGTGAATATTAACGCCATCGGCGTCTCTTAAAGGACAGAAATGGCAGAATCTTTACAGTTAAGAGGAACACTTCGTGGGCATAATGGCTGGGTTACGCAAATAGCTACTAACCCTAAATACCAAGACACCATTCTTTCATGTTCTCGAGGTAAGGGAAATCGAACACGTGTCACTTCATGACAAGGTTTTAATTCAGTGTTGGGTTTCATTTACTACTCTCTTCATTCAATTTAGATAAAACTCTAATTGTTTGGAAGCTAACAAGAGATGAAACTAACTATGGAATTCCTCAGAAGAGGCTTTATGGGCACTCACATTTTGTGAGTGATGTGGTGCTGTCTTCCGATGGAAATTATGCATTGTCCGGGTCATGGGATAAAACCTTGCGCCTGTGGGATCTTGCTGCTGGTAGAACTACCCGACGCTTCGAAGACCATACTAAGGTGTGAAAGCCTTCCTCATGGACGTAAATTCTTGGGAAAAATCTTGGGTAGCTCTGATTTTACGGAAGCTTTTTTTTTACTTTTTTTTTTGAATTGATAGAAGAGCTGGGGATGAGCATTTAGTAAGTATCTTGCCTAAAATTTTGATGATTGAATGATATTCGACAAGGCCACGTGGCAGCGGACTATCTTCGATCTTTCACGTTGTTAATTGTTCCATTTCTGAAGTTCTTGTCCGTTTCAGGATGTCTTGAGCGTTGCTTTCTCTGTAGACAATCGCCAAATTGTGTCTGGCAGCAGGGACAAGACAATCAAATTATGGAATACGTTGGCAGAGTGTAAATACACTATCCAGGTATGTAAAATGGTTTTAGCGTTAATCATGTTTTAACCTTGCTCAATTTAATTATATAATCTTTTCAATCTTTCAGGAAGAAGGCCACACTGATTGGGTATCCTGCGTTAGATTTTCTCCAAATCATCAGAATCCCATCATAGTGTCTTGTGGTTGGGATAAGGTCGTTAAGGTATGAAGATATTAATGGCTTTTTCCGTTTTATTCACATGATGCATTCATTTTATTACACGATTACTGTGAGTGTTTGCGGATATGGGACTGATGAAGACGAGCTATTTTTTGTAGCGTGCATTAACTTGAGCTGGCAGTAATTGGATCTTAAAACAAATTGTTCTAGGTTTGGAACCTCACAAATTGCCGTCTGAAGACGAACCACAAGGGTCACCAGGGGTACTTGAATACAGTAACGGTCTCGCCCGATGGATCATTGTGCGCATCCGGTGGCAAAGTAAGTTGATTACAAAGCATGTTACCGTTAGTCAATTGTAAAAGTTTGCTTACCTCGCCGTATATTTGATGCCTATCAACACCCGTCGCAGTGTGTGGTTTTTTGTTTGAGACCGGAGGAACTACAAATCAACGGATGTGTGCCCTGAATCCCTTAAGAGCGTAGAAAATCCAGTCTCAATTTCTCAGCGATGTGAGTTAGCACGCTGTAATTATTACCCTGAAAGGAAGGGCGCGTCTAAAGTTCTATCAATTATATGCCAATAATTTTGCAGTTATGTATTTGATGGTTGGGTCTGGAACTCAGTACGCCTTTAGACTTGATTACAATTATACCACATTTCTTTGTTGACGGTCCGAGCCTTAGAGTCACTGGTTATCTGTGGATTGATACTCAGTGCTACAGGTACTCGGAAAGTAAAAGGAGACCATTATGCACTGGGGCGTGTTATCATACACCCTTCAGTCACCGAATGGCCTAACAAGCGCCAATTATCTGTTCAATTGGCATTGAGGGTTAAATTGTACTTTCCACAGTTTATTCACTCCTGAATCTAGCTGGCTATGTACATCTTGTAGCTGGTTAACGTATATCGTAAATACCTTCCGAGTATTAAGTTGACTCCAGTTTTAAAATTTCAAGTTGTGCTTGTTAACTTGGCGATCGTTTGGTTTTGTATTTAGTGCCAGTTGAGAGACTTAATTCTTCCATTCTTTGTATTTACAGGATTGCAAGGCCATGCTTTGGGATCTTAATGATGGAAAGTATCTGCATACTTTGGACCACAATGACATAATTACAGCCCTTTGCTTCTCGCCTAATCGATACTGGTTGTGTGCTGCTTTTGGGCCGTGCATTCGTATTTGGGTAAGTAGTTTTTTGGTGTAACTTGTCGATATGTTTATTATAACGTCCAATTAATGGAATATAGTCTAAGGTATAACACTAAGCGAAAATATTGGATCTGTAATTGAATTTTGTCTTAGTCTTTGAGTCTGTTTGCTATTTTGTTAAATGCCCCTGGCCTAACTTCATCACTAAAAGGTAACCATAAAATGCTTGGCGTGTTGAATTTTACAGTGTGCAGGGTAGTTTATGTCAATGAATAGATAACTTAATACTGGGGTGTCATGAGGGTGGAAAACTATTTTATATTAAGATTTGTAAGCATGTTATAACTGGACCTAGAATTAATTTGTTTATAAACCTGATTGTACTACAACTAGACCGTGGACTACTGTCCACGGAGTATTGAGAAATGAAATGAGGAACATGAAAATGTAAATTGTTTGTTAGGATGTATTGTCATTTTGTTCTTTGTTTTGTGAATGGATACTCTTAGTTCTCAGGACCCTCCCTAGATCTCATTAGTACAGTGGTTTTGTGTAATGACTGAATTTTGTATACAAATAAAGTAAAATTGTTTGGAATGAATTGTGTATGTGCACACTCGACATCTTTGTTCGCAAATACAAAGTTAGCATTTAGTAATTATGTATGAAGCTTTCCCAATCAAGACGTCAAGTAGTGTTATGAAGGCAAACTGAGGAATTATGAAATACTTATAAGCAGAATGCTGTGATGCAATGAAATTTTATTGATCAAGTAGTGTACATGAGTTGCACTCAAGAGTATGTGAGAATCATCATTGATGTGTGTATTATAAGGGTCAAGACCAAAGCAAGCAGCCAATTAGGTTATTGGAGTTTAACTTCGGTAGGATTTTGCTGACTCATTAGCTATATGCTACGTTAAGAGTATTATCATTTTCGTAATGTTGACTATTGCTTTATTTTCATGTTGTGAAAACATTGAATTTATTTTTATTCGTTCTTCTAAGTAATTTTGAGTATCATAGGGGAATTAGTTGGTATTTTGTTGTAGTGTACCATTCACTTACCCCAATTAATGTCTGGATTACTCTTGATGATATGCTTTAATTGAAAATTAATAATTTTAATCTACTCTATTTACTAAAATTGCTAAGACTATATTCAGATAATATTACAGGGAATATTCTGCATGTGTTGTTTAGAATATATTTTTTAAATTAAGCACTAGTGTTAACTGTGGCAGCCAAGTTTTTTTTAACCCTGAGGAATCTGTGATCAATGCTAGCAGTAGTTTTGAATTAATGTATCCTTTTCGTTCATTCTGTTAAGAGAATTCTTGTTTTTTTATCGCCAATTACAGTTGCTTTCATCTTTTTAATTTCAGGATTTGGAGAGCAAGGACATGGTTGAAGAATTAAGGCCAGAAGTCTTGTCTCAGACTGCCAAGCCAGAGCCCCCGTTGTGCTTGTCACTTGCTTGGTCAACTGATGGACAAACACTTTTTGCTGGATACTCTGACAATCTTATCCGTGTCTGGCAAGTGTCAGTTTCACGTTAAACTTTTAAATAAAGTTAACTAAAACAGGAAACGAGTTTTCAATTCAAAATCTCCCTATTGCCTCCATGCTTGAGGCTCATCAAAATTATCTCAAGATTTAATTGAAATGAAGTCTTGTTTACCTAAGGGTCCCCTGCTTTGGGGGTCCAAATTTCGGTAGAGAGCTTAGCTTGTGGGGTATAAGGTAGCTGACAATTGTGGGAACTTGCAGATCTGTGCAGACGTAGGGGTAAATGTGGTTGATGTAAGTTCCCTTTAAATATTTATTGCATATACAAATGTAAATAAATCCATTTTAGCCATTTTCTACTAGGCTTTGTTAAGGTAATAGTGAAGAATTAAGATATTTTGCTTTATTTGAACATTTTTGTGGTTAGAAGTTCGAAAGCAAATTATTACCCCCCCATCTGGTTGTTGGTTCGGTAGGTCCAATTTTCAGCCATGTTTTAACAGAGAGCAAGGTTGTAAAAAATTAAACTTGGTTGCATGTATTGACCAATTTTGGGTTTCAGCCATAATGAAAATAGTGGTATAAATTTGGTTAGCGTACTTCAGTGAACCACTTGGTTGCGTTTGATAAGCATTTTATCAATACATTAAAAAATCTAATATCCTTATTTTCCCATTGCTTATGTGCCTGTTCTCTGTACCAAAACGTTCAAGTGATTAAAAGATATTCAATGAAAATTGGAAAAAATCAAAACATTTGCATATGTATGTATGCAGTAATTTAAAGGAGAATCCCAAAAGTAAATTAGTCTGGAAGCATACCTTTCTAATTGCATTCTATGTTATTCAAATTGCTTCTGTTAGTCATTTCATCTCATATATCCATGAGAAAAAGATTAGACAATTTATATACTTAATTTAGTTTTTCATGTACATGTAGGTATAAATAAAGGATGGGTAGAGCACTCGCATTGATTGCTGATACAATGCAAACGAAACAAGAAAATTCCATTTCATTCGTTCTCATGTTTTATTTGATTTGGTGAAAGTTAATTTATATAGCTATTAAGAAGGCACACAAGCCTGTCTCGTTTTGACATAGGAATCAGCGATTAAGTATTAAGGTGACAATGTGTTAGCTTGTAAATATTGTCCTTTTTAATCCTTCTGTTAACTGTTAATTTCAATCATCTGGTTCTAATTTTCTGTATACTTGCGGTAGATATAGTCGCAGGTAATTATGATTTTATGTATTCATTGTTAGTTACCATCTATTTTTCTATGGATATAGACACTTAAGGCACAATATATATAATTATGGGCATGTACAGATGTGTAGCATCTATACACGTTCAGATAACTATGAAGCCCTGGTGGTGCAGTATCCATTCTAATTCATGATAACTACCTAGTTCTGGGTGTGTACACCTTAAATCTAGAACATATTAGATCCAAACCATTTCAGAGAGGTCAAAACTAGGGGCTTGAGGGTGGTGTAGTAGATGATGTAAGATTCCTTTCATAGTGGGCCTGGGTTCAATCACACCTGTGAAAGACTGGAGTAATTGATCAGTTTGTGTAAGTGATAATCAGTTAATATCTGCGATATATTCTGTGTAAGTTCAGTGAACTAAATGAAAAGGTGGAATTGATTGTCCAACTTAGCTTTTAAGTTAATTATCACATTAAATTGATCTACTAATGATATTGAAAAACCTGACTCCACTCAATAGGTAGGTCACAGTGTTAAGTCGAACAAATTTCAATATTTTTGGTTAAATCATACCCTATATTAAAGAGAATTACCCTGAAGGTACTTTTCTCAAAACTATATCAGTCACTATTTACCAGGATGCTGTCATTAACAATGACACAGTGTCGACCCTAGTTTTATAAAGCTTTTATATATCATTCAGTTCTTTGGCTGTACCCAACTGAATTAGCCTACTAATTTTGTAAGTATTTCATTCAACTCCCTGGTCCAAAACAAACTGGGAAAATATGCATTGGCGCAGGATGAGTGGGCTTGTCAAACAGGGAGCCTCACCAAAGAGATTTGAGGCATGGCCAAATGCCAAGAGACATATGGATATTAGATGCAAGCAGACTAGTGCATGCCTCACACTTCTGCAACCCCAAAAACCAAAGTGAGAATGGTTTTCAAATAATTAATACCCTATATGGAGGAGGCATTGACATAGGTGTTATTTTGGATTAATGAACAGAAATTGTAAATGAATAAACTGCGGAATTGATTAAATATTTCTTACATATAAATGGCAAGCAGAACATTCCAGAATGCAAGCCAAGCAGAACATGAGATCCGTTATTACTCAACTATCCTTAAAAAACTTGCTATCTCCAGTAAAAGTTCAAACAATCATGAACAAAGGTTACTCTATAAGGAATTTCAAAAGTATTACCGTAAACTGATTTCTACCACGAAAAGAACCTATAATGATAATAAGTTACTTAATTCCAATAACAAGTCCAAAACTGCATGGGAAATAATTAATGACTGTAGAGGTAAGAAAAATCCACAACTCACTCTCCCAAAACTTTGTAACCCTGAAAATAACACTGCCATTAGCTATTCATCTCTAGCTAATAAATTTAACAAATACTACGTATCAGCTCCTTGCCTAACTACTTCTCCAGCCAATGTGCTTTTAGCAAATGCACCATCGTCAATGTTTGCCAAGCCCTGTTCTGAAACCAATCTAAAAACTATTGTCTCCTCACTCAGAAACAAATCCAGTACTGGCCCAGATGAAATTCCTGGTAAAGTTGTTCATCATTGTTTTGAAGCCATAAAAGCACCCCTTTTATTTTTAATTAATGAATCTTTGATACAAGGGATTTTCCCATCCCAATTAAAAGAATCAAAAGTAGTGCCTATTTATAAAAACCATGGCTGTGTAAATGATTTGAATAACTACAGACCAATAGCCGTCCAAAATACATTTGCTAAAATATTCGAAAAAGCCATGTATATGCAAATAGCATCTTATCTCGAAAAAAACTTCCTACTTTCTAATTCTCAGCATGGATTTAGATCGGAAAGGTCTACCACAACTGCCATATGTCAGGCAATCGACAGCATACTTAATTCATTAGATGCTAAACGCAAAACTCTTGGAATGTTTTTTGACTTGTCAAAGGCTTTTGATAATGTAAACCACAATAGACTACTAATTAAACTCAATAGAATAGGAATTAGAGGAAGTCCTTTAAACTGGTTGAAGTCCTTTATTCATAATCGCACTCAAAAAGTAGTGTTATCAGTTGATGGGTCAAAATATTCATCCGAAGCATACCAAGTTAACAAAGGTGTTCCACAAGGCTCAACCCTTGGGCCACTCCTCTTTCTGATTTACATCAATGACCTACCTAACTGCTTACCAAATAATGATGGAATAATACCAGTGTTGTACGCTGACGACACTAATATAATAATATCAACACAAACATATCCCAGCCTTGTGGAAAAAGCTAAGTCTGTCACACTTGCTATAAACAAGTGGTGTACAGACAACCTTCTAGACTTAAATGTAAATAAAAGTAAAATAGTAAACTTTACACACAATAAGAACATATCAGATGATCTGCTGGTAAAAATCAATGACCTATCAATTGAGCGTGTGACAGAATGCAAATTTCTAGGTATTTCTCTATGTGCAAATATTTCTTGGGATACTCATGTAAAAGCCCTCCAACACAAGCTCAGTTCAACTTGCTACTTATTAAGACACCTGTATGAAACTACAAGTAAAACTGTACTACTCAATTTGTACTATGGGGAAATTTACTCAAATATAACCTACAGTATAATATTATGGGGATCAGCTGCTATTTCTCAAACCATCTTTAAAATGCAAAAGAAAGCTATTAGAATCATCGCCAGGAAACCTTACAATGCTCCATCAAGGCCTATTTTCCATGAATTAAATTTGCTACCACTCCCATGCATCTACATTATGTTTTTAATTCTATATATAAAAAATAACATCGGCAACTATTCTCTTAACTCTGCCTATCATCATCATTACACCAGAGGCAGGAATGACTTCCATTATGGGAATATAAGAACTAAAGCATTGAAATTAGGACCCAATGAAATGGGCATCAGATTATTTAACAAACTACCCAAAAGTATCAAGGATACACAGGGAACTGCCGTATTCAGGCATAAACTAAAAAGATATCTACAACGCAATATGTTTTACTCGGTTGATGAATATCTCAACAATATTCCCGACCAGTAAGTTCATACTTTTAGTTTCTAGCAATGGTAATGGTCTGATTCATGTTTGTGATCAATGATTTTTCTGAATTTGATATTGTATGTGCATGTTACAGCCGATGTTCATGGGTTTGTACCAAACACTTATGTAACTATGAGCATCTATTCTTTTATGTATCTTAACTGAGCCTGTGTCTTTGCTCCTCATTGACGTGCCTTATATCATGTACATACTTCACCCACCTGGTATTTTTGTATTGTGATCTCTGGGCAAATAAAAGGTAATAATAATAATAATAATAATAATAATAATAATTCACCGTAATAAAGACAAAATTATGTATTAATTATTTCCATTTATGTGCAGGTATAATGGTACATTCATATATTGGACATCACCAGAGGTATTTTTGAGTCTCAATCCAAGTGGGTGCCTTTTCAGTACCACTCTTATCACATAAGTCTGGAACTTTCTTAATTATAATCTACTACATCAAATCATTAGAATGTGAAATTATTTGGTAATGAGACTCATGATTACCCAGAGTGAGAATGATATTATCACTAAGATGACTTAATATCATTGCAACTTCAAAACCTGAGCCATGAATTTTGGAAATTTCATTTTAGAATGTTATTTTCTCATAAATACATAGTAATTTGGCCCAATTAAAGCTTCTATGTAAATGGGTCATTGAGCAAATGATAGCAGGATTGTGTGAGAATGTTTCATACCATTAGGCCTCATGTCCTGACCATAAGGTATTTTCAAAATAAAATTTAACTATTTTTGCAGGTACAATTACATTATTAAGACTGCTTAACTCTCAGGTTCACCCATATTTATCGATACAACTAGAAGGCAAGGTGACTTGAAACTTCTCATCTTTTCCAAAGAAACTGCGGGAGATGCCGCAACAGTAACTTTTAACGGAGTCATCCGCTAATGTGCATTTCAATGCAAGAATTTCAGAGTGTAAAAATCATTCGCCTTGACTGGGATTCGAACCCAGATATTTCAGAGTTTAAGAGGACGCCTCGGTAGCTTAAGTGGCTAAAGCACTCGACCGGATATTGAGGGATCTGGGTTCGAATCCCAGTCAAGGCGAATGATTTTTACACTGAAATTCTTGCATTCTCATCTTTTATCCTATAGGATCCTTGTAAGGCAAGTGCTAATTTCCTTCCCTAATTTAAGTCAACCCATCATGCCTTTCATTTTTATGGTATCAGCTGGTTCAGCTACATCCTAAATGGTGGTGTTTGGTCAGTCAGGTCCAATTGCAGCCAATATATTCATTTTTGGGTACTGTGGAACTGATAGCCACAATCTATACCCAGCTGAATATTTAAAATTTTAATGGCCTCACCAATTGCAGAAAGGCATAATTACAAGTACTTCACTGATCTTTGATGTTCCTTGAGAAAACAGATACAATTTTCCACATTCCTCACATTTATTGTGGTGCTGAAAACCTGTTTGCCCTATACCTGATTTTCCATACCTGGCTTTGTAGCTAGACATTCCAAGATGAGAAATGCAGTCCCTGGCTTTGGGTTGAATGTCTCCTATATTTTTGAAACTGTCAATTACTGTGATGACATTACATTCAGAGTGCCCTAGTAATCCTCTCTGAAGTGATTGGCACATATGAAATGGTGGTATTTAACTGCCTGGCTTCCCTATGTTTTCTCCTCCCAAGAGATTCTTTTAAGGCCCATATTTCTGTGCTTATTTCCTACTCTACAGCTCCTTTCAAAACATAATCTCTTGGTATCCATTTATCTCCGGTGTTAAAATCAGCTTGCCAAAAACTGATGATTGAGGGGATTTCATGGCTGCACCACCATTTCTGCTCACAGTATACAATGTCCATTCCACAGAAAGAGCCAGTTGTTCAGGCAATTCACTAGGAAGTTAGAGAAACCTGAGGTAAATATCTGATTATGTAGATGAAATTTCCAATGGGAATATTGGTGAAGAGGGAATTACCATTTAAGGCAACCTCTAGGCTGCTGTATTTTACCATCGCCTCTAAGAATCTATCTGTAATGAGCTTTCTCCAAGTAGGGGGGTTAATGAACTGTTCAGAATAATTAGTAGCACATTTTATTTCTCTTAATAATGAAATCCAGGTATAGTAAATATATGTAAGACATACAAGATATACAAAGACACGGTACTAATTATTTATGCCAATTCTATTGGAGTATATTCAACAGATTCAGGTGAGATGTAGTGGAAGTTCCGCATAGCGAGAAAAACAAATTTGCAATTTTCCAGAGATTTATCGAAATGTAGAGAAATCTATTGGAGTAGGTTATTTTTTTTCAAAACCCTAATTATGTCAATATTGGGCTCCTTACACCTCTTTCTCAATGAGCATAATTGTAAAATTGCAATTATATTTAAGGCTAGCTCTATGCAACTTCCTAGAAGTGATCTTGTCGCTGCTAATATTCTAAAGAATGTAATTACACCTTATGCAAATTTAGTAATCCTGATTTCTGTTCCAATGAATACATGCATTGTAATGAAATCACAGTTAAAGTCATTATGTTTGTGTATAGGTTGCATACTTGCAATGTCATTTCAAATGGTGGCCTAGGTGTTCTTAACAGATGGCTTGCAGGTATGCTGCATACTAGGTTTCCAAAACTAAATAAGTTGGTTTTAAATGTAAGATACACAATAGTAGTAGCCATACTCTGTATGTTATTAATGTTGGGTTTCCATATGTGCTTAGGAGAGTTTTAAGGAAATTAAGATATGTGTTCAGGTGGGATTGAAACTTGTTAGCTTGCTGGAAGTGGACTCATTATTGAAAGAGCCTGATGCATATCTTGTCTTATTCAAAGATTTCTTCCTTCGTATGGTGCATTCATAATTGACATTCTTTATCTTCAGCCATACTTGACGTGCATCGTTTGATTTCTATGACCTTTTATTTTTTAATTTATGTTCAAACATTAGAAGTACCAAATGCCCTTAAATGAATTGAATGGTCTATACCTTTTGTGAATGTGCAAATGTGTGTGTATGTGTGATACAAATAGTTCTTATTCTTCTTCCTGTAAATATTTATTAGTGAAATATTTTTGGACTCTCATTAACAATTTACCTTCCTTGTATGAAAAGTGTATACTTTTGTGAACTCAAAAGAGAATTTTTATCCATGCTACACTTGTGTATATTTCTCTTCAGCCCCATCACAGGGAATTTTAAATGCTAATACTAACCATGTAAAATTAGTAATAATATATTACTTAAATGAGCACATAATTAAATTAACCTTCTTCAGTGATATTTCAAATGGCTTTACATCTGACATATTTTATTACTATATACATAATGTAACATTAATGTGGGCCATAAAATTGCTGATGTTTTGTGAAAAGTGGTTAAGGAAAAATTCCAAAGCAGCCCTTATCTGGAAAGCATGTAATAATTGATTTTCCTGGCTCAAATCATTTTCCAAGTATAATTGGAAAAAAATATTTCATGCAATTTAAAGTGAGTGCTGCTCTTATTAGTAAATATCATTTCAGATTTTGTGCCTTGCATTTTATATTGCTCCTGCATTGATAAACACTGAATGATCAGTGTAAAGAAGTTTAGTAAACTTATTAGGATTGACGGAAACCTCTTGGTTTTAAAAACTTTCACATAATTCTTTTTAGAAAAGGGTAAAATGTAATGGTGTAACGTATTACATTTCTTTGTTCTATGGATTGAAATATTAAAAATTCAAAATATATATTTGGCTATTTAATTGTGTTTTATTCACTTGTAATGCCAAATGTGTATACTTTAAAATGTGAGGAAATATATGTAAAGATTTATGAGGGTTAAAAATATCTAAATTAACTGTCATATAAGTCAACCAGAATATACAAGGTAATTCCGGCTAATCTACTGTGGTGACTATATTCACTCAGCAGAGTGTCATACGACTACACTCAATTCATTCTTCAAAATTTAAAAAAATGCATTGAAAAAGTGATTGACTAATATTTAATATAATTTTTAGGAAAAATTTTTTTCATCTAATGTTTTTTCATAGCCTTGCTAACCTCAATGAGCCTTAAATCTACTGGAGTAACTCATGGATCTTCATTATGTATTCCTGATGCTGATCGTAGATATATTATATATTTTTAACTTAAACAACCTGCATTGTACCACTTTTAGGGGAATACCTCAATCACCAAAATACATGGGCAGAAGTTAAGATGATTATTTAGCTCACATCCATTATGGTGTGTCAACTGAGATAAGGTGGGTGTACTGATTTGGATCTTATTTTCAACTTAGATCTATATCCACGCAAACTGAAAATAAATCCCGCAAAACATAATCACGTTAGGTTCTTCCATTAGGTATATATAGCGCAAGTAAACCTTCCGGATTTCTGGAGTAGCAGTGTAGTTGATGATTAAGAAGGACAGAGTCGTACTTTCATACTGGTGACAACGAGATTGCTCTATCTGCCTGTGGTGCCCCAAGTGTGAATGAGTCCCTCTGCCAATTAACCTACCACGTAATGTAAGTGCAATGACTAAAAGCCTATTCTTATTCAATGTGCAATCGACCATGAATTAGGAGCAGCGTCTAATTTCGAAGGTAGTAGCACCGTGGAAGCGAGATCATACAGAGGGATTAACTATAAGGAGGATGGAAAAAGTAAGCAAAATCCTTTGTTTAAATAATAAAACTCTGAATGACTTAATGAATTGAGTGTAATCGTATGAGACTCTGCTGATATGATATGCACCTATCACCACTAATGACGAATATATCGAAGAATGTCAATGACCTGCTACTATATCACTACCCCAATGTTTTTAAAAAGGCATTTTCAGTATTGCATGTTGACTATGGCAGATCCTCCATTCACTTAAAGAGGTTCTAATAATTTAGCAAGCTTTTAGTCAAAGCATGTTGTACAAAGAAGTTAACAAATATAGTTTACACACAGCTGAGGCTCTAATACTGTAGTAATATTGTTTTTGACACAATGAGCAAGATGCCATGAATGATGAAGAATGATTAAATGAGGCCACACTTGAACAGAGATTGCAATTGGAAAACGTATGTAAGAGGTGAATTCTGACCGCATGAGACCACATGGGAAAACAATTACTGATTTTATATAAATGCTTCCTGAACAATTGAACTGATATGTATTTCTAAATTCAGATTTTATTGGCACTAAAGCATGCATAGAATTAATAATCACCAGTTCTAATTTATTCAAATACCCTTCTTCTTTTCTGATACATAAACTGGTACTGCTTTAAAGTTTCTTCTGCCAAGGTTACTATGCCCACTACATCATGGATGCATAAATTATCAGTGCTTATGTTTCAGGTAGGTTTTCAGTGGACACAAACTTAACACCCCTCTATTTCTTTGCCTAACCTCATAAACCATGTCACCCCCAACTACATGGAAGCATTCTTCAATGCTGCATGCAGTCTGCTTCCCTTCATTCCATCCAGCATGCCTTTTCCTCCCTCTTCCTCGTTAGCCTAACATTCTCCCCTCTATCTCAGTCTTTAATATTCCACAGCCACTCAACCTTTCAACTATCATTTTTACATTCAAAATGTTCCCTTTAAAAAATCATGCTTAAGGTCTTATAAATGCTTTAGATATAGTACTTAAGATACTATTACTATGCATTATATACAGGGGAGCTATTCTATAGTGAATTAAAGCTTTTAATGGTAGCACCCCTGAATAGAATCAATTAAACATTATTCCCAGTTTGATTCGTCAGCTGGAAAATTTCAGGTAGAACAGAAGGCAAATAGATTTCTCTACTCTGTGTATATGAATGCTTATTAAGGCTTTTCTTGGAGTATCCTAAACTAGCACATTGATGGGTCAATGAATTCTAATGACTAGGAATACAGCATTTGGGTTGGTTCAAGCTGTGTTGGCTTTGAATATCAGATTACATTGATTCAAAATGATAAATTTCAACTACTCAATAATTCCCAAAAACATCTTTGGCTAATGATATTTCTCCCAAAAACATGCTTAGGCCCAAATATACTGATAAATCAACATGCAAATTATACGTTTATCTTATGTGTCACTCTGCACTAAAAAATGGTAAGAACCTTTTGGCTTACATCAGCCACTGGTGTACTTCAGTGCCTGGCCAGGGTGTCTCATTGAATTTCCTTCGATTCACAATTAAATTTTTGTTGACAGGAACTTTATTTCACTATAATTTGCAAATGCCATTAACTTTTAATTAACATGCATGAGCCCATAAATGTAGTCAGCCTCATGTGCATCAACAAAATTAAAAAAATTTGATACTTCGAGTATCAAACGCTCATGCAATCTCGAACATTTTTCATGCAAAATTTCTCCATTACAAAATGGTCAGGAAAACTATGCGCAGTGATTTTAAATTTTGAAATTCAATTTTGTGGTAAATGAGCAAAATTTGCTTTTTGCTTTGAATTACTTGAAAACTAATTACCACAGTTATCTGCCCCTCATTTGATTAATCTGTCCTGCGAGACCACATTCCAACTCATAACTTATATGAAAGCATTTAACAGAGTATATAATAATGCCTTTCAAACCTAAGTATGAATTGGCCATGATCCTAAGCATTAGGTGTAGAATTTCTCTTAAAATTATGGAAATGAGCCATTACAATTTATTAATTTTCAAGTCAATGGATCAACATAAAAAATAGATTAAGGCATGTAATAGCAAATCTTCAGCATTGGAAAAATAAATGTACAAATTTTATTAAAAAATATGGTATAGTGAATTTCTTTTCAGTGAATATTTACCTAATAACCTTTTTTTGCCTTTATCAATGGACAGTGGCTCAGGTTTAATATGAGAAATATAGTCGTAGGTCAATGGATCATAAAAGCAGATATGCTTCACTCTCAGAAAATATTATCTTGGATTTTGAAAAATGTTTGATGCTTGAACAGTGAAATATGAAGTCCTATCCAAATAATGATTTTAGAAGTACGAATAAAATAAATAGTGCGATGGTTGCCCAAAATGGTTTACTAAGTAATACAATTTTTCATTTAGATCAAAAAGAGAGTTACTGTGAAATGAAAAAATTGATTACCAAAAGTCAGCAATGACATAATACCAAAAGTATGGTCACTAAGTGGATGAAACATGACTCACCATTCTTAGCAACAATGATTATATCAACCACTTTTCATATCAATGTGAGTACACACTGTCTGCAAGAGTATTTTGATATTCTAGCAGTCAAACTAATCCCAAATTAGGCAACAGTAATATCCCTGAACCATTCTCTCAATGGTGACAGATACATTTTCTTGATACAGCTGGAAAAATTCCTGATCTTTATGGCCAATTTTAAATATTATATATTAATGTATTGATTTCAGCACTTACGTATCTAGGAAAGAGGGATTGAAGCATGAAAAGTATATCACAAAATATACTATACATGACTACAATTGAAAATATCTCATACTATACTGGTAAGTATCTTATGTAATATTGCTCCTATTCCAAGAGAAAAAACATTAAAATCTTAACATTAGATCCTGGCTTATCAGACCAGTGGTCCAGCCTTAGAACTTCCAAATCTAAGTTGCTGACCAGATTCTACCGAATACTTGGGTTAGAACAATGCCCATATCGTTCAAACATTTCATTAGAGAGGACCGTATTGATATGCCATGGGATATTCCCTAAGAATACCACTTTCTTCACCACTGTGCAGAAATTAACCTGTTATGTACAAAAATAGCTCTTTAATCAACGTAATCCAGCAGAGAAAATGATTCTCTGATGATCTTGAAAAACTGAAATTCAATGTTTTTGCACTTCACAAGAAAGATATGATCTTAGTATCTAACTAGTCTTTATCTGAATACCATTCAACTAGGAGGACCTATATAAATGCAATTTAAGAGACTGAATTAAGCAAATATAGAGTACATCAGTAAGGCAGGTTATCAGCATAAGGCTGCACGAAAGATTACAAAAACAGAAGCAGACAGAGGGAGAATTATATTTAAATATCCTTTCTCTGCTGATGACTTCAATGGGTACAGTTAAAACTCAGTAATTTTGTTGATAACCCAGAGTTTTCTTACGTTACTGTCCAAGAAGTTAGGATGAAAGTGTATTTGAACAATAATAACTTTACTTGGGAGATTGTCATAAGACATTTAGTTAGTGACCTATATTATAAATTTTGTGAAAATATGAACTGTCTGGATAGTAAAGATATCTTTTACTCCATTCCAATCTGATATTCCCCTTTTAAATGAAAATCAATCGGTAATCTACTGGTTAAGGTGGGTTTTGGATGGATACAACAACCAATTAAATATTTTGCTAATCCTAGTAAAACACAAATCAAAATCCTAATCTAAGAGTCCCTTTTCATCTCTGTGTACTTCCTTCATCCTGTCCAACATCACTATCCTCTTCCTGCTCTTTACTTGTTTGCTTAGCATTGTCCCCTCTATTACATTTTTCAACATTCCACTGCTGATAAATATGATTTTTATCCATTTCTCTTGCCTCTGTATGATTTCTACCAATAATCCCCTCTCCTCTCCCACAATACCTAGCACTTCCTCCTTTGTTTCCCTTTTGGTCCATTTCACCTTCTCTACACCCATATTTCAAAAGCCTCCAGTCTACGTCTATCCTCCTGCTTCAATAACCACGTTTCTGCGCCGTACATAGCTACGCTCCATATCAAAGTTTTTACCAGTCTTTTCTTAACATCCTTACTCAACGTCCCTGTCATCAACTCCCTCTTCCTTGTGAAAGTCTCTTTGCCTAGCGCAATTCTTCTCCTTACGTCCCTACTACTCTGACCACGTTGGTCCAAAACACTACCGAGATACGTAAACTGTTCTACCTGCTCTAGTTTTTGCCCTCCTATTTTAATGTTTAGCTTAGGCTTTTTCTTTCTAGAAAATCGCATAACCTTTGTTTTATTAATATTGATTCTCATCCCATACCTGTTGCACTGAATTTCTAATTCACTCAGCAATGCTTGCAACCCCTTGGCTGACTGACAAACTAAAGCTTGGTCATCTCAGCAAAACTAACTGAATTAACGAATTCCAGTGATAATGGGCGAGCCTGCCTTACACCTCTTCCTAACACTGCCCATCTGGACTCTCCATTCCCCACTTGCACCTAAGCTGTTAGAGACATGTTAAGGTTGCGGATTAGCCTCCTGTCCCTCCAATTTATTCCTCTTTTCTGCATGATACTCATTACACTCTCCCAATTCACCCTATCAAACACCCTATCGAAATCTATGATACAAGCAAATACGTCCTGATTTTATTCTTTATTCCTCTATTCTGTAGTGATCTCATTACTGCAATGGCATCGGATGTGCCTCTCCCCTTCCTAGACCCAAACTGATCATCCCCTAAGTAATCATTTGCCCTACTCTGTATCCTTAGTTGATTATCCTGAGAACAACTTTAGCTGAGTGGGTGATATTAACTTATTGTTCAGTAGTCCTGACATGATGTAGCCTTTACCTTTTTTGGAACCGGGTGTCTAACACTGATCTCACAGTCTTCCAGACAGATTACTTTCTCACAGATGCTAAAAATCAGTCCATATTGATTCTTCCTCCCAAATTTTGCTAAACCTTCTAGTAATTCTGCAGGAATGTTGTCTACCCCCACAACCTCATTTGATTTCATCTCCCTTAATGCTGTTTCTATCTTATCATCAAGTATGTTTGGACCTAAGCTACGAGGGTCATCCGGAAAGTAGTACCCGTTCGTGCCGCATGAAGTGCTGACGACGCGAGTAGCCGCTGGACGAGGTCAGATAGCTTCAGTGGCTTGTCTGCCTTCTCTGAGCCAAGTTGCGTGACGCTAGCATTGCCTGTGTTGTTTCTGTGATTGTTTACAATGTTTAAAAAAATTGAGAACGCCGCCAGTTGTGAAGTGAGGGCAGTGATTAAATTCCTCAATGCAAGAAACGTTCGCCCATGTGATATTCATCGCCAATTAAAGGAGGTGTATGGAGACAATGTAATGGACGAGTCGTCTGTTCGGCGGTGGTGTCGCAACTTCAACATGGGGAGGGGGAACACACACGACGATGAGCGTTCGGGGAGACCGTCTGTCATTACAGACCAACTGGTGAGCTCAGTTGACGAATTCGTGAGGAACGATCGGCGCGTCACAATTGATGACATCTGTGAGCATTTTCCCAATGTTTCTCGAACAATTGTTCATGAAATTGTTAAACACCATCTGCATTATGCAAAAATTTGTGCAAGATGGGTCCCTCGCGTATCTCAATGAGCTGGCGGCGAAGGACTATGCAGCAGGAATACAGAAACTTGTCACACGTTATGACAAATGCCTTAATTTGCTTGGAGATTATGTTGAGAAGTAGTTTAAAGTATCCTCTTTCAAATAAAATTTTTTATGTTTGTTAATATTTACTTTTGTGTCTTTATTTCACGAACGGGTACTACTTTCCGGATGACCCTCGTATCTTCATCTATGTCATATTCTCTTTCTATCTCTAACCTTGCTGGCCTAAGTTCTTTGCCGCACAGTTCTATGTATTCCCTCTTGAATCTTTTCTGTGTCAGCTATTATCTTACCCAACTTTTCTCTAACTGTTAACACAGATCTTCCCTTCTTACTTCCTGATAGTGTTTTAACTGTCTTTTATAGTGCACCAAGTTCACCCTATAGTTCTTTTGAGGCTTTCGATTTTCCTTTTTTGACATATCTCCATTTTTCCTGGATATTACTAAGCTCTTTTCCCTCATCCATGATTTTCTGTATAGCCTGCTGATACTCCTTCCTATTCAACATTTCTGATGTAATTTCTAAGGTATTTTTTGGGTGGCCCACTTATTACTATTACGCATTTTTGTTTCAGAGCCGTGTATCCACCAAGCTTCAACTGTTGCTCGCCCCAAATGATTTATTTCAATCAATAATCTGCTTCTTCCTTGGTTCACTGTCTCAAAAGAGAATAGAAGTTAATGTTGGGCAAAACTTGAGGAGTAAAATGTTTTTTGCCTCATATTGGAATATGAGGTCATTTACGCATGAGAATGTAAAATAAGTACATAGGTGTTGTATTGGGCTTTTTTCTCTGAGGAGGGGCATGGGAAATGGTATAAATCAAGGAAGGTGAGCGTAGTCTTGAGAATTTTAGTGGATGAAGTTTTCAGTACTTTAAAAGGTGTTTAAAGAAAATCATGGTTGGTAAATGGATCTTGAGAGATTGATTTGAAATCGATCCTGTTCGGAAAAAAGGGTGAGTCATGTCACCAGGACTGTTCATTCTGTTTATGGATAACGATGCATGGGGTGGATGTGAGACAAGAGCAAGATCTGAATGTGCCTGCCTACCAACAAATCAGTACTCGTGGCTGAGAGCCCAAAGATTTAAATGGATAGCTTAAGTATGAAATTGAGAAAAAACTATCTCAATGAGTATAGTTGCAGCTGATGGGTACACTGAGTTAAGGTATGGTAAAAACTTTAATATGGAGTTTAGTTCTTAACGGTGTGAGACTTTTAGATGTGTGTGGTGGAAATGGAGAAAAAATGTAGGAAGAGATATGCTGATGCGTTAAAAAGGGTGGGCAAAGAGAAGAAGTTATAGAGGAAATCGCAAAAAAGGCAGCGAAGCTGGATTGAGCAAATATTGAACGGTAGGGAGATGTTGAAGGCTGTGGTGGAAGAATATTGGTTGTCCAGTAGAGAGGATGGAAGACAGGCTTTCTGGACAGCATGTGGAAGTAACAAAGAAAGAAATTTTCACAATACACGAAAGATAAAAGTCATTGGGGATACCCATAACCAACCTTTGAATAGGTAAAATACCTTAAATGTCAACACCAACATTCATTTTTTGATTAATTCCAAATGCTACTTGCTACATTCTCATGACTTTCAATATTTTCCATCTTGGGTCTCAGCTAAGATAATCAAAGCCATCACCTTGTTCAATGACCCTTCCATTTACGATCATCAATTCTCTTGCAAATATTTTTTTACTAATGCGATTCTCCTTCTAATGTCCTCACTACCATGCCCCTTTCTCTATTAAAATACTGCTCGTTTGTTTTCCCTCCTGCCCTAATGTTTTAACTTTCTACTAAACTTCTGCTTCTTTGGAATTTCATTGCTATTGTTTTCCTTTGGTGAATTCTCACCTCGCATGTGATAGAAGGAGGTGAACTGAATGAGGTGAATAAGGCATTGCATCATAATCACATTGACTTACTACTGATTCTCATAGTTCGACTTGGGTTTGTAGCAAAATTTCATGATAAAAAACAAGTATAAAAGAAGTGTGCTTTCCTGATTGAATTGTTGAGAGTTAAATCGCCAAACATGAAAAGAGTAAATTGCTTGAGAGGGAGGCATGAATTTTGGTTGAAGAGAATTTCTTGATAAAAATTGTTTCAGGAACATAAAAGAGCATTTTAAGGAAATAAGCCCCTAATGTATATTTCCAAAGAAGCCAATAAAGCAAAGAAAATAAATTTGTTCCATCCCCTAGCTTGACGGCATGCATCCAGATTGCCACTCAAGATATTTTATTGAAGGATGTACAATATTTTGGATAGAGGGAAAACTGAAGATCAATTTAGTTTTGAAAGGATGGTAGGAATAAAAGAGGTGATATTAATGTAATTATATTCAAGGATCTTATAACTGTAAGTATTAAAGTTGGGGCGAGGATAGTGATTCAAGCATTTCATTCCTTGGACCAGGTGGCAGTTAATGGAGAAAAGGAACAGAGGGAAATATCAGGAAAGAGGAAATAATGCACCCTGCTACCTATTATCTTCAACAAGCACAAAACTATGAACTATTGATAAGATTAAAGAGGAGTTAAAAGAAGGTGTAGAGGCTCACTAGCTATGCTATTCTCATGTTGAGATGTGAAGGTGAACTTGGGAGGATGTTAAAGAACAGTGAAAGAAATATTCAGGCAATGCAAAATGATAGCAACCAAAAAGAAAAGATCTGGACTGAGTGAATAAGTTCTGACACCTTTGGAATAGGAGGGACCAACGTGGACGGATCTTACAATTGAATATTAAAGGCTTACAGAGCTTCTTACTAGCAGGAGTATTGGAATGGATGTGTAAAAAACTTCATTAAGACCACCTAGGACACATGCTTAATGGATACGAAACAGGAAAATATTGCCATGGGATTAAAGAAAATTGGTAGTGTTTGAAATATGTTTCAGGAGATTGGCTGAAATAATCTCAGTAGATAAAGATCTAAGATGATGAAGTTTTTAATAAATTAAAGAAAAAGAGGTCTGTGAAGTCGTGCTATGAAGAAGAACTGGAATTACAGGCCATTAGCCTCTTAAAAATAATTAGTATAAGAGAAAAACCATTCGAGGTCAACCAAGAAGGCATTAAATCAGTCAATAACTTTCAACAGTTATGGATTCTACTAGTAGATGAGAGGGAGAAAGGCATCCAATTCACCAAGTCATTGTAAACCAAGTGTATTTATGAAAAATAGGTTAAGGAAGTATGCAAGGATAGTGATACTATTTTATTCCCAAAAGACCATTGCGTATTGATGTAGGATTTGTTTGATAGAACAATAACAAGTGGCATGAAAAAATGTTTTAAGGGAGCAATGCAATGGGGTTCACAGCTTCAGTTGTGACTTGAATGAACCCATACCCTTGACGCTTCTTATGCTAGGCAGTAGCTTATTATAAATGTCTAACCCCAGGGTTTTAAGCACCTGGGAAGCTGATGGAGGATGCAAAGTTCTGGCAAGGTACGTCAGGGCTTCTCATAAAGTGATATAGCAACTTAGCACATATATCCATCCCATTGTTACCTGATAGCACCCACTATTATTAAGAATGTTTAAAATAAAATGAATACAAAGAGAATAGAGGCAAAATTTTATTTAATAGAATGAAATAAATTACCTACATCACCACATTCACAAAACATTAATAATTTTCCATCTTGATTAATTTTAATGTAAGCGTCATACTCTCAAATTTTTAACAATTATACATTATGTACACTTATCAAAAAGCTATTTAGTATAAATGAACTTGGTTCGCCAATAAAAAGGAGGCACTTCAAAACTGATAAAAGCAAATGCAAGCTACAAATTAATTTTAATCAATCGCAAGGAAAGAATTGATGCCAAATAAAGACCTGACAGTGCACAGTAAACATGTTGACATGATAATATTTTAATATAATATATGAGTAAACAGCACACCAGTAACATCACGCCATATCTGAATTTATGCTCCATTGTAATCATTTCCTGCCATATTTCAAAATATGCAGTAAAGATGAAATTGAAAAAAAATGCATTATTACAAAGTTTCACAATATTATGATTATAAAAGCTCATTTCACAGTGATGTGAAATTTATCCAGCCAGCCAGATGACAAGTGGCACACTTCCTCTAATGTCTACACAGGTTAGGTCCAACAATCCTTCCAAAAATATAAAGACAAAGTGCTCCACGGTCATGCAGAACATCTGTCATATTTGTGGGGGAATGCTTAGTGCCAGAATATATCGTCACCCTAGACAGAATCATTCTCTGCGAAGGTTATCTAATCGTGCCTGGAGGTCGGCATCAACATCTGATATTGGGCTGGTATCGACTCCACCTCCACCCGCAGCTGCCGCGGCTGCTTGCGGAGTCTTTGTTCTGGAGGCCGCCAGGGAATCAGAGGCTGTAGGCAATCCAGATAGCTGGTCGCTCAATTGGAGGCCTAATTCATCCAGCACTTGAGAGACAACTGCATCGCTGCAAAAGCAGATGGGAGGACTTGGTCACGTAGCGACAAAAATGCAACAAACCAAAACTTTTTTCTTCAAGAATATTCTCTCCATGGCATTCGAACTTTTGAGTAACCGACATATTTGTCGACCAAAATCCAATAATAAAATAATTTGAAAAAATATTAGAGGGAGTAATGACATGTTGATAATGAGTACTTAATACTTCTTAGGCCCCTTTGACAAAAGAAACAATACTAGTAGTTTAGTCCTATGTATTAGTATAGTATGCATAATAGCTTCAATTACTATTCTTACATAAGATTAACTTGAATTTATATAGATGACACACTGAAATACTAAGGGTAGAGTGAATCGGGTTCCTTAAATTATATTTTTTTAAATGTATTAATGAACATATTAGTGCATTTTGCCCTCTGGTAGCCTCTCAATGCAACAATGTTGGAGTGTAAAAATCATTTGCCTTGACAGGGATTTGAACCCAGATCCCTCAATGTCCACCAGTTAAGCTATCGAGGTGTCCTCTTAAACTCTGAAATTCTAGGGGCTTTTAAAGGAACAAGATGTTGTGACGAAATAACGTACATACAATGTCACCGGCATTCGTAGTCATGCGTGACGCGCCACAGCCCATGAGGTTAAAGCCAATTTTAAACACTTGGGCTGGTTTTACCTTTGACAAATTCCAAGACACTGCTGGAGATGCCGCAACAATAACTTTTAACGGAGTCATCCGCTAATATGCAATTTCAATGCAACAATTTCAGAGCGTAAAAATCATTCCCCTTGACGGACAACGAGGGATCCTGGTTTGAATCCTGGTCAAGTTGAATGATTTTTATAGGGGAGGAACAGAGGTCACTTGCACCAGAAGGGATAGATGGATCATCTGGTTGGGGCAGGATGTTATAGGAATTGAGGGATGGTAGAGAGAAACCCAGCATCAGCATTGGCCTCCTCCTAATAAGAGGCACCAAGGAGTCCACGTGTTAACGGCCATCTGATGGATGGCATACTCCAGTTAAACCACTCTCCACATAGCACCCCAAGTGGGGATCAGAATGACACTAAAAATCTGAGCACTATGGGGATTTGAGCCCGGGGGGGCCTCAGGGCGGGAAGGCAGTACATTAGCCACTGCAACATCCCAATCCAAGTCTCTTTTACTTCAGCTAGCTCAAAATGAGTTTAGGCCGGTGCAGATAAAGGTTTTGGTTCTTCAAGCTTATTCTTGTACTCATTATTTTAAGAAATACAATATCCAGTAAGGAGAAGCATGTTTTGATTGTAATAAACAAATAACTAGATGGGAGAAGGAAAATAAAAAAATGTTGCAGTATACTTTGCAGCTGGGGCTTAAATCATTTCAGTTAGGGTGAAATCAAAACCCAAACCATATTGATCAATAGTGAAATACTGGAATACTATAAAAGCTATGTAATATAAAGACTTTTATCAAGGCTCTTCAAAAGTGGTCTGTTCAGAAACAAGAAAAGAGAACTTGTCAATCAAATGAAGTCCACGTCTTGAATGTGCTTTTGACGTAGTTAAATGACCTGAGAAAATTCAGTTTTGGTCACACCATTAAGATTAGGAATCTCATCGTTGCAATCGAAAGAGCATTAAGACAATGTAGTATTTGCTGTAGACTTGCTACCCACAAAAAAACTGTTCATATATGTTTCATCCAATCTGGATCAAATTAGTCCATGCAAATAAAACCTATTCATTAAGTGAGCACTCACTCAACACTATTTTCTTCAGCCTACCACCTAAAACAGTTCAATATTTTCGTTCACTGTAATATCACATGATAACTAAGCCGGCAATTATCTATGAAAGTAAAAAATGAAAACTACACAAACCTTTCCTCTTCATCTCCCTCATCTTCCATGGCATCATCGATAGCATCATTCATCATCTCTTCCTTCATGTCCATGATCTCCGATTGCTTTTCAAACTCATGCAAAATCCTCTGTATTTGGGGTAGATTCAATTGCCTGTAAAATCGTTAAGAACTTGATAAGAAATACGTGGTTACCATGTATTATAAGTATATATAGTTAGAGAACCATTTTTGGGGATGAAAATATCCCTGTGAATTATTATGATAATGAATTATTTTGAATTGAAGACAAGAGTTGCCATATCAGGATGTTTGTAAACATGGTGTATTTTGAGGAAAATATAGAAACAACAACGCAATACGTATTGAGGAATGGGATGTTATTTTTATCACGAATAATGGACACCTGATCTGCAACCATGACATTTTCCTGATGACAACAAGAATACCAGACTCACTCATTATTATTATCACTGAAATCAAAAGGTGGCAAATAGAAAGAAAACCTGCATGGCAATGCCTCAAATTTACACTCTCCAAGCACATACTCCTGTTTGGTGGAAATGACTAGTTTCAAAAGTTGGGCACTCACTTGTTCATATTTTGCATAGCTTTTGTGACTCCTTTCATAGCCTGCGCCATAGCATTTTGTGATCTTAATGTTTGTATTTTGAGCGACACAGCCTGAATATTAGCTTTCATTAGCATGAATTTCTTGCAGTATCTTCGAGTTCGAACAAGATCTTTCGCCATGATTTTCACTGCTTCCTACAATAATGAGTCAATGCCATTCACATTAAAGCTACAAAGGACAAAAGCAAACACCATGCAAAAGTTATTAGCGTCTTATAGTAGATTATAATGCGATACTTCAAGGAATATCAATATTCTGCTGAAATGGTTTCTTAATTGAAATGGGATGACGAGAACCACAGTAAGAACAATCAAATTACTAGGACACCCTATTGAGTCTGTTTAGAAGTAACGTACAACGACAGTATTAATTACTTGAAAAACACGAAATGTAACGTATTTCTTAAATCGATACTAACCATTTGCCCTTCTTTGGCCATCTTTTTAATGTCATTGATTATCTTCTTTTCCTGTTGCTCCATTTGAGCCTTTTCACGATCCAGATCTCTCATGGCCTTATTTAGGGCCCTTTGATTTTTCCTTAACATCTCCTCTGGAGTCATCCTTCTGCCAAATAGCCATTCTAAAGGCATTTTAAATGAACTGTGGAAAGATGGCAAATTGAAATCGGGGGTGTGTTGTTAAACTTGAGTAACATTTATCTTAAAGGCGAACAGCGTTAAATTACCGACTAAAACAGCAATTATATCAGTCAATAACCTCGGCCAAATTATCTGAACACAAAGTCAGATGACAATCATGCAATACTGATGGCTCTGAGTAATTTCGGGCACAACTCAGAAACCACACCTCTTTTGTTTACTATTGCAGATAAATTACGAACGATAATAGCGGACCATAGAACGTGAAAAAGAATAATGCATTGCGCAAACGTTCCGATGACACCGGTCATCAAAAATTATATTGAAATATTTATCGAGTGTTGGTACTGATGTGAATAATTTGGGGAGTAATGGCTTTAAGAACCTCCAAGCTTTCATATTGATTGTGAACCATATCAAATACAACATTTCTTTCGTATTCGAGTACCTGACGGAGTAGTGTTTCTTATTTACCTTCGAAGACGTTCAACCGGCAGCGGGCTAATACTCCACTATATGATTGTTAATGAAAAAATTGATGATGTTCAGGGTTTAGTGCATTAGTTTAAAGGGGTATTTAACGGATTAAGTTATTAGACATGGTTTGCTGTGTTATTAAAAGTAATTATTTGAGGAACATTATTCTTACTAAATCTCTTTGGGAGATATGGCATGGCAAATGCTGCAGTAGGATGAATGTGAATTACCGTTACCTGAGGAGGTTGAAAGAGAGACTCCATCATAATAATTATTGTAACATTTCTTTGAAAGTAGTGGCACCTTTATTAGTTAAAAATGAACCAACAAACAAGTGTTTAATTTATCGCGCCATTAGTGGCAGTGGCAATGAAACTGATAGTGACAGTGAAGGAATGGAAGACTTCCTTGAGCGATCATTTATTCCAGAGGAAAAAGAATCTGTTCATGATATACTTAGTCCGAATACAGAGGATCCAGTCGTATTGCAACTGGTGTCGACCTCATCTGTCGAAGAGGTATTTGATGTCATTAGAGAAAATGAATTTCATATAAAAGCGATACACCTTGCTCATTCCGTTTTGGCGTTGTGGGATCTGCAGTTGAGCAGTATTCTTTTAAGTGAAAAAAATTGTGTTAGTGGCTCCGCAGCACTCATACCCGAGGCATTCGTAGCGGAGTTGTTGTCCTCCAACTATATGACAAAATTCCTTGAACTAATAAAAGACAACTATGTGCATATGAGCCCTGATGAACTGGCTTGTACCCTGTTATATTTGGGAAAGATGGGTTTCTCTGATGTCCTTGAAAGCAAGGACGAAAATGTTAATTTACTAATGTCCGTTGTTCGTGAAATGTTCCAGGCTTGTGAAACCAAGTTGAACACATTTTCTTTACCTGCCCTATCAAGGTTAATGGCTGGAACTCGGTTTTGGAGACATTCGAAGCCATCAGTTTTTGACAGATCTAACTGTTACGATACTATTGAAGATATAGTTCTGCAGCGCATAGACCATTGCTCTAGCACTGAGGATTTGAGGCTAATAACAATCTGCATGGCCCATCTCAGGCCTTCAATAGGCTTTGATTCTTTGAAAAAGTATAAGAAATATGTCGCAGACGTGATTTCCAAAAATTCTTTCAGCATAACAGATGCACGTGCTGTTTTGAGAGCTGCTGCATATTTAAATTTGCCTCATTGGTCTAATTTAAATGTAGACCTTATGCGTAAGCTGTTATTACTCTTCGAAGGTAAAATAAAGGAACTAAAGCCATCAGATATTGTAATGCTCAATCATTTATTGAAGAGCCAATTGGAGCCAGCCGTTTTGGTTCGGGAGGTTGAAAAGACAGCATCAGAGTTATTGCAGAAAAAAAAGGATTCAATACCTGTGATAGAATTAATGTCATGCCTTGTCCAATCTATGACACCTTCAAGTAAAAAGCGTTTCGAAGGTACTCTTTTAGAGTGGATACATAATTCATGTAGCCCTCAATTTCTACCTGTTATCTTTAGTGTATTAAGACATTTGAAGACTTCTAATGTTCACCTTTGTGATGCCTTTTGGAGTCATACATTGAATTATATAAGAGCAAAACCAGCAGTACATAATGGCTTTCGTCTGCTAAGGTTCTGTCACTGGTACATGCACTTCAATAACAATTTGGCTGGAACATACCACCACCACACTTTTGAATCGTGTATAACAGAGATACTACTTCACAATGTTGCCAAGTGGGAAAGTCCACCCTGGATAGCTCGTGGTTGTGCATTCATATTAGCATATTGCAGAAAAAGTAGTGACATAGAGGTTGTATTGGAAATGTCCAGGAAACTCATAGAGCTTGTTCCAGAATTTGGCCCTGAAGATTGTTTTATGGTGTCACATGGATTGAACATTGCAGTGGGGATGAACAGGAACTCTCTGAAAAAGAATAAGAATGTCATGTGGCTGTGGTCACAGTTAGCAAGAAAACTTGACTATTGGTCAGAAGAACAGTTGAAAAGACCCGGTCTCTCTTTGCGTGAATCGAATATGATAATGAAGGGATTTATTGAGCGGAGAACTTTTAATGAGAAGGGGTCTGTGATACAGGAACATGTGGCCAAATATTATGACAATGTCTTCAAAGGGCATCAAACTAGTGCTGCCAATTCATGTGATAGGTTGACAGGTTTATCATCAAGAACTGTCCGGGACAATTGTTCTGTCATGATGGGATGTGGTTGGTTGTTCTGTGAGTCTGTGGAGTGGATGTGTGAATACATTATTGAGCATGGATTGCTCTTATCTGGAGAAACAGTTGACCGAGTTGTGCAGGCTTTATTTCACCTCAATCATTGGCCACAGGATGGACCTCAGTTTTTTGAAACAGTCTCTCAAGTTTTGAATCGGTAAGCAGGTTTAATCATAAAAAAGAACAAAAATTGGTTTTTGTACTTTACATGGTATGACTACTTTTTTTTATTAAGAATTTGCATGGTATGTATAGGTTTTTGTATTTTACAAATAACTATAAATGAAATTACTGTACTAGAATATTAGGGCACAAAACACTTTTGCTTTCAGTGGTTCATTTTCAGGTAATGACAGCATATCATTTTCAGAATAATTTATCATGTTTTTAGCTGCCATACAATCAAGTTCTGATGTGCTTCCTGTTTTGAGTAGTGCAGCTATGCAAGTTTAAAACATGTTGAAGAATACACTTACTTAATACTAGCAGTGAAGAAAAGAATAAACAGTATATTGGTGCACTGTCTCTCTCCATGCTTTTGGCCTGGGTTCAAATACTGGTGTTGGAAAGTTTTTGTCGTATTCTAAGCCTTACTTGTGTGCCAGAATGGCCATTTAATATAGGATTCAGGTATTAAGTTTCATATTGTCTTTGGAAACACCAAATTTTCTTGGCTTCTGCTGGAGTATTCGCATGGGCTGGGTTGATCCTCCACCATGAAGTTATTGGCGGAGGAGAAGAATAGTTTGCATTTTAAGAAGGGTGGAAATGGAAAAAATGGTGAACTCCCATCTCCGTAAATGGACCATGAAAGTTTTAACCAGTTTACTGGTGTCTACCAAATACAATTCACTGTAAAAAAAGGTGTTTTTACGGAGATTTTGATTGGATTATACAAGCATTTGGAACATTTTGAAGTGCTTCATTTGCACATTAGGTTAATTGTTATTTCACAAGTGTAAGGCTTAGGAAACCATTTAAGCTAACTCCAAGTAAATAGATGCAATCTGAGTTAATGACACTGGTGCTGTAAGGCCTTTCGTATTACATTTTACGGATCCCTTCCTTTCAAAAGAAAGGGTCCTCTGTGGCATGTTTGAAAGAGTTGCTTGGGTTCATCTGGGTTACAGGAACTGGACATTTGGGGTTTGTATCCAATGTGTGGGACTTTAATGGCCTTCTGGACTACTAAGTTATTCTGGGGTTTGTTCAGTTATCCATTCTCCACCCCCACACGAGCCTGTCTCTCGGGAATACCAATCTTTTTGTTCTATTTTTTTGTACACTTTCACCACTACCTCATGTACCTCACTGTTTTGGATAAATCTATAATGGGTTCACTTATTCAGTCAAATAATATTCACTCCTGCTAGTTTCCAGCAAGTTGGAATCATTGTGCTAGAAGTTTCATGGTGTCACAGTATTCCTTGCATTCATGACAACTGGGAATAAACTATGAGTGACAGAAATGTAAATGCAACCTAGGATTTGGCTAGTGAACATGGTTGTTAGCTGGCAATTCTGCTGGTATTTTAGTTGATAAACCAGAATATACATAATTTTGAATGTCGGAAATTACATATAATAATAGCAGTAACCTCCAGCATATCAGTGTACTATTAGTATACAATAGTATCGGTGGAAAATTATTTTTTATTATTTCCCAGTGGAAAAAATTAAAAAGTGGCAAATTATGGGAATTATGTATTTGCAATTGTTTCAGGCTCAACTTAGTGGAAGTTCATGTTCATTAAATGAAGAACATAATTCATAATTCCAATGTATATTTTTGTTCCTGGTGATGACACCTAAGCATTGAAAGTAGTTGTATGAAAATAAAGAACAGTGGAACTATACATTGTGTTCTTCATTTAATGATGGCGATGTTTAAGCGCTGAAGCTAGTTGTACGAAAATAAAGAACAGTGGAAATATACATTTGGTTCTTCGTTTAATAATGGTAATTATATTTAAATGGAAAAAAATTGTCTCTCTGCCTCATGTTTCCTCGCAGAATTCTCAATTAGGAAGATCACAGGATTATACTTATTCATGCATGTGCTCTTCACACCATTCCCTTAAAGAGTGAGCGAAGTCAAAAAAAAGTCTCATTTTGCATTATTTCAGGAAACTGAACTCCTCCCAACTCATTTATTCCATGCTGTTCTATCTTTGCGTACTTCTTTTGCCTTTGTCACAATCATGCAGCCTTTCGTATGTGCTTTTCTGTTCCCGAGTATTATTCCTTTTCTTGAGATTGTTTTTGACCACATGTGCTAATGACTTGCTTTATCAACCAACTGCCTTCTCTTCATTCATTCACTCTTCTCATATACCTCACTCATCTATTCTTTCAGCCTGACTCTCAAACATTTTATATTTAAACTTTTTATTTATTTAATTAACTATTTAATTATTTGCTTTGTCCCATCTTATGAGAACTAAGTTTATATTTAGAAGAACGATTTATATGTAGAATTTCATTAATTGTATTTCTTTTGTTGAAAAATATGAATGTGTAGATGAAACTTATTGTGTCATCAAATTTTCTGTCATTATAATTATGCACTTCATCCTTATGTTTTGATGAATAGGTTGATTTTGCTGTTGATGTGATCTATAAGGGCTGTCAAGTCAGTCTGTCAAGAATATGAATCAAGCAATTTCATAAATACCCTTAATGCTTGCTTTGTTTCAGGGATAAAGAAAGGATACCAGGATTGAGCCTAATCCAGGTTGCCCTTGGTCTATGCTATTTCAACTCCTTGCCAAATTCTCTCATCCACTACATATTTGCTGTTGAGTTTCTGGAGAAAATTGATGATGAAATCAGATTTTGCTATGCCAAGGTAATCATCGTGAAAATTTTTCACCCTGTATTTATTAGGACTAATTTAAATGAATGTCAGATTTTGCTCATTTTGGAAATTGGGCAAGTGTAACTCTCTTGACTTGACTCTCCCAAGTACGAGAGTATACCTTAGTGATGCAACTAATTCAAACTGCATGCAAAAGGCCTTTGGGCAAGCTATTTCAAAGCATTAACATTGATCACCAATGTAACCGAGCATGATAGTTGAATAAAATCATGATTTTTCTGAAAAGGTTGTGATTTTTTCCATAAAGTCCCTTTTTTGTTGAAAGAATCCTTCTCTAAAATGATGGAAATTCTGGTAAGAGTATTCCATGATGATATAATTTTATAAAGTTTTCATAATTATACATTCATTGCTTGTTTTTTGAAAATAGATGATAAATACTATTTAAGCTCGTATAATTATATGGATTTATCAATAGTATACATTCATTACTTTGTGCACTCAAAAGAGCTGATAAATATAGTTGCTAACTTTTTGCAAAGAATCATTTCTTCAAATTTGGATGTAATAAAACATGTTACAGTAGTATTGTGACTTGGTAAACATGTTTCCAGAGTAAAAAACAACATTTTTATCTATTACTTTGGTTTTCCACTGAATTACTCTGTCTTGGCGCTGGCACATTTTTTATTGTTGACTTTGTTTTCATGCGGTTCATTCATTCAAGGTGTTTTGCCTATTGAATGTATGTTTGGGACGGTCCTTAACGACCATTATCTTTTATGTATTCCGTGAACTTCCTCTCCTGTGCCCTTACCAGTACCATGTAGTTTATATACATGTTTCAAAGAAGTTCTGTATGCATACAGTCAACTCCTAAACTTCATTATACGTCCATCAACTCTGTTCTCTCTGCTGTGTTTAGCACATTTAAATTCATGGAGTAAACAAATACATCTTGAACATATTTCATATTCCATTCTACTTATGTTGTCATTACTGCAAAAACGTCACTTTTTCCGATTTCGTTTTTCTTTCCCTGAATTGCCTCTTCACTAGTTTATAAGCCATCTTGCTATTTCCCTTTTTCATGCTGTCATTCATTTCCTCAAAGCGGCTTTCTTTGCCTTCTTGTGCCCTCGCATGACCTGGTTCCGCAACTGTTTGTAGAGGTCTTTTTCACTCTCATTTCTCTTCGTTTCATTCCATCGACCATCAGTGCTGTTATTTTCATTATTTCCATCTATTTCCCTTTCAATGGCCATGGTGAACTTTTCTCTTGCACTCTTTTCTTGCAGTATCTTTGTGTTTCATCTCGATTGTTGTATCTCTTTCTTCATCTTCTTGTATCGCAGTCTGCTGTCCATGATCATCAGGTTGTGATTGCTATTTATATCTGCGCCGTGGTAGCTCTTACACTTGCTCTTAATTCTTGTCTCCCTTCCCTTCCTGTGAAGTAGTGTAGTCAATTTGGTATTGTACTTTGTCTCCAGGCATCTTCCATGTGTATCTTCTTCTCGGATGTTGATCAAAGATGGTGTATGTTTTTCTCGTTGCAGAATTCTATCAGTTTCTCTCCTATGGTATTTCGTTTGCCCAATCCAAAGTATCACACGCTACTTAACAGCGACCATAGCGTTCCAATCTCCCATTACTATGAGGTTTTCGTACTCTTTTGCTGTTCCTAGAACCTCTTCCAGTTGTTCATATACTTCCTCTATTTCTTCATCTCAATAGCTGGATTTCAGCATATACACCCGTACTATCACTGTATCCGTAGGTTTTGTTTTGCCTCTAACTTGTACGATATTATTTTCCTTGCCCATTTCTTCGTGACTCTACTCCTACAATTTTCTGGTCGTCTTCTGAGTATATACCCCTGTAGCCTCAGAAGTCATTCGCCCCCGCCCCCTTTATGTTGCTCAATCCCAGGATGTCTATCCCCAGTCTATCCATCTCCATCTTTCCATTTTCTAATTTCCCACCCACCCCTTACCGTATTCTGCCTTTATCCACCTTGGCTGATTTGTAGTAGTCCCTACCTGGAGAACCAAATGGGGGACTAGTTAAATGCCAGAATATTTTACGGGGGAGGAAGGCCGTTTGAATGCAAGGTTGCATATTCTAGGGAGGATAATGTGGTGCTTTCCTGTTGCGATCCGCATCTCAGCACTGCAGCCGATACCATGCCCTTCACTCTTGCCTACAGCCATGGCAGGTAATGCCAGGCCGCATCTGTCTGCACTGGTCAGTGAAACTGCTGCCTTACACCATGGGTTCAGGGAGCTATATTTCTCGTTGCCTCATTCCGAAAAACAATTAACAATTTAATTGTAAACTGAAAAATTTTAGTCTGTCATGGGAATCAAACCAGCGACCTTCGGCTCCACAGGCAGACACGCTACCTCTGGTCTACCCCCGTCCTAATGTCATTATGGCAGTGCTAAAATTAATGGCCTCAGTATTAAAATACTGTGTCCATTACTTTTTCAACGTTTTTCCTGCAATGCTTATCATTTACAGGCCATTCTAATGCCCAAATAAATAGCATTTCCACTGCGTCACCTTTAATAAATGCATTATTGTAAAATATTTTCAAGGAGAGGAGGAATAAGTTGTTCTGGAAGCCAATATGGCTTGATTTGATGGAAGACTCATAGGTTGCTAGATATTATTATGCTTTTCTCTGTGTGAATTTGATGATTTATTTTGTTTTCTTCAACAGGCAACCTACCCTTTACGTGTGCGCCATAGTCTAATGGAGCTCAATCGTGCAGTTTGTTTGGGGTACCCTGAAGTAGATGTGCCTTGGTTTCATACAAACTACTGCAAGGGAATCATCAGTACGGGTAAGCCAGCACATGGGCAATGTTTGTAGTTTGGTATCATTGATTTATAACTTATTTTTGAAGCTCTTTTATTTAATGAACTGGGGATCGATATGGTGCGGGGGCTAACGTACTGGCTTCCCACCCTGAGGGCGCGGGTTCAAATCCCGGCGGTGTTGAATATTTTTCAAAGGTATCTCGATCCCTACTTGAGGTGCTTTGTGGAGGGCACTTAGAGTTAGTACGCCGTCCGTCAGATGGGACGTTAAACTGCGGACCCCTTGGAGCCTTTCGTAAACAGTAGGCTAATGCCGATGCCGGGTTTCTCTCCACCCTTCATCCTTTCCTGTCCATCCCCTATGGCGCAAATGACCTTAGCTGTCGGTCGCCTCCCCTCAAAACTACTACTACTATTTAATGAACTTCTTAAATCTCATTGCACCCTGCACAATCAAACCTCGAACGTCATAGAATACCAGGCAATGTGTACATAGTGCCAAATGGTGCTCTGTGATTGAAGAAATAGCAGATACTCTTGTTTACTTTTACTTACCTTAATAGCCTTCAACATGCTCGCTCCTTTTAGAATTACTTGAGGAACAGTGGCTCACCTTTTCATTGAGCGTGCTTGAATAAAT